>NC_053392.1:599027078-599128914 GCF_905171765.1 Bufo bufo
GAAGAGAATTTAGCTCAGTCAGTGAAAAAAGGCGATAAGACATTCTTCAGATACATAAATGAAAAAAGGAAACTAAGGGCTCTTTCACACTTGCGTTATTGTCTTCCGGCATAGAGTTCCGTCGTCGGGGCTCTATGCCGGAAGAATCCTGATCAGGATTATCCTAATGCATTCTGAATGGAGAGAAATCCGTTCAGGATGCATCAGGATGTCTTCAGTTCCGGTACGGAACGTTTGTTGGCCGGAGAAAATACTGCAGCATGCTGCGCTTTTTGCTCCGGCCAAAAATCCGGAACACTTGCCGCAAGGCCGGTTCCGGAATTAATGCCCATTGGAAGGCATTGATCCGGATCCGGCCTTAAGCTAAACGTCGTTTCGGCGCATTGCCGGAGCCGACATTTAGCTTTTTCTGAATGGTTACCATGGCTGCCGGGACGCTAAAGTCCTGACAGCCATGGTAAAGTGTAGCGGGGAGCGGGGGAGCAGCATACTTACCGTCCGTGCGGCTCCCGGGGCGCTCCAGAGTGACGTCAGCGCGCCCCAAGCACATGGATCACGTGATCGCATGGACACGTCATCCATGCGCATGGGGCGCTCTGACGTCATTCTGGAGCGCCCCTGGAGCCTCACTGACTGTAAGTATACCGCTCCCCCGCTCCTACTATGGCAACCAGGACTTTAATAGCGTCCTGGGTGCCATAGTAACACTGAAAGCATTTGGAAGACGGTTCCGTCTTCAAATGCTTTCAGTACACTTGCGTTTTTCCGGATCCGGCGGGCACCTCCGGCAACGGAAGTGCATGCCGGATCCCAACAACGCAAGTGTGAAAGAGGCCTAAAACAAGGAATTACCAAATTAAAAACAAAAGAAGGAAGGTATATGGAAGAAGATAAAGAACTAGCTGACTGCCTCAATGAATACTTCTGTTCAGTTTTTACAAAGGAAAATGAAGGAAAAGTACTTCAGTTAGGAAAGAAGACTAAGGAATCTTTTGATGCATGTGTCTTTACAGAGGAAGAGGTTCTAAGTCAGGTGTCTAAAATTAATACAAATAAGTCACAGAGGACTGATGGGATACACCCAAAGCTATTAAAAGAGCTCAGCGGCGAACTAGCAAACAGATTTATTTAACCAATCACTGGCAACAGGAGTCGTCCCAGAAGATTGGAAATTGGCAAATGTTGTGCCCATTCACAAGAAAGGTAGTAGGGAGGAATCAGACAACTATAGGCCAGTAAGCCTGACATCAATAGTGGGGAAATTAATGAAAACCATACTTAAGGAGAGGATTGTGGAACATGTAAAATCCTATGGATTGAAAGATGAAAAACAGCATGGGTTTACTTCAGGGAGATCATGTCAAACTAATCTTATTGATTTTTTTGATTGGGTGACTAAGGCTACTTTCACACTTGCGTTTGGGTTTCCGCTTGTGAGATCCGTTTTAGGGCTCTCACAAACGGCCCCAAACTGATCCGTTCATCCCCAATGCATTCTGAATGGATAAGGATCTGTTCATAATGCATCAGTTTGGCTCCGTTCCGCCTCCATTCCGCTCTGGAGGCGGACACCAAAACGCAGCTTGCAGCGTTTTTATGTCCACCTGGCTGTGCGGAGCCAAACGGATCCGTCCTGACTTACAATGCAAGTCAATGGGGACGTATCCGTTTGACATTGGCACAATATGGTGCAATTGCAAACGGATCCGTCCCCCATTGACTTTCAATGTAAAGTCAGGAGTCCTTATTAATATACCATCGGATCTGAGTTTTCTCCAATCCGATGGTATATTTTAACTTGAGGCGTCCCCATCACCATGGGAACGCCTCTATGTTAGAATATACCATCGGATTTGAGTTAGAACGTGAAAACTCAGATCCAACAGTATATTCTAACACTGAGGCGTTCCCATAAGGATAGGGAAGCTTCAAGTTAGAATATACTAAGAAATGTGTACACAACTCCCCCCTGCTGCCTGGCAGCACCCGATCTCTTACAGGGTGCTGTGATCTGCACAATTAACTCCTCAGGTGCCGCACCTGAGGGGTTAATTGTGTGTATCATAGCCCCCTGTAAGAGATCAGGTGCTGCCAGGCAGCAGGGGCCAGACCCCCCTCCATCCCCAGTTTTAAATTCATTGGTGGCCAGTGCGGCCCTCCTCCCTCCCCAGTATTAAATTCATTGGTGGCCAGTGCGGCCCCCCTCCCTCAATCCCCAGTATTAAATTCATTGGTGGCCAGTGCGGCCCCCCCTCCCTCCCCAGTATTAAATTCATTGGTGGCCAGTGCGGCCCCCCTCCCTCCCCAGTATTAAATTCATTGGTGGCCAGTACGGCCCCCCCTCCCTCCCTCCCGCCACAGTATTAAATTCATTGGTGGCCAGTGCGGCCCCCCTCCCTCCCTCCCTCCCTCCCCAGTATTAAATTCATTGGTGGCCAGTGCGGTCTCCCCTCTCCCCCCCCTAATTAAAATCACCCCCCCCCCATCATTGGTGGCAGCGGAGAGTTCCGATCGGAGTCCCAGTTTAATCGCTGGGGCTCCGATTGGTTACCATGGCAACCAGGATGCTACTGCAGTCCTGGCTGCCATGGTTACTTAGCAATTTTAGAAGCATTATACTTACCTGCGCTGTCTGTGGCCGGCTGGGCGCTCCTCCTACTGGTAAGTGACGGTCTGTGCTATAAGCAATGCGCCGCACAGACCTTTCACTTACCAGTAAGAGGAGCGACTGGCCGGCCACAGACAGCACAGGTAAGTATAATGCTTCTAAAATTGCTATTGATGGTTAAATGGACTTGGTGGCAGCTTGCCCCAATGTAGGATATAGCAAAAAAATAACCACACTATTGATTGTTAAATGGACTTGGTGGCAGCTTGCCCCGATGTAGGATATAGCAAAAAAATAACCACACTATTGATGGTTAAATGGACTTGGTGGCAGCTTGCCCCTGATGTAGGATATAGCCAAAAAATAACCACACTATTGATGGTTAAATGGACTTGGTGGCAGCTTTCCACTAATGTAGGATATAGCCAAAAAATAACCACACTATTGATGGTTAAATGGACTTGGTGACAGCTTGCCCCTGATGTAGGATATAGCAAAAAAATAACCACACTATTGATGGTTAAATGGACTTGGTGGCAGCTTGCCCCTGATGTAGGATATAGCAAAAAAATAACCACACTATCGATGGTTAAATGGACTTGGTGACATCTTGCCCCTGATGTAGGATATAGCAAAAAAATAACCACACTATTGATGGTTAAATGGACTTGGTGACAGCTTGCCCCTGATGTAGGATATAGCAAAAGAATAACCACACTATTGATGGTTAAATGGACTTGGTGGCAGCTTGTGCTGGCGCACCACAAGACACAAAAAGGCCGCCGATCACCCCAGAAAAAAGTGACTGAAAAACGCTCTGGGCAGCCTAAAAACAGTGAGCAATTGAATAGCAGGCAGTTCAATGATCCACAGCTGTAGATCGATCACTAAATTAAGTGTTTTGGAGGAGTTAATCACTGCCTAATCTCGCCCTAACGTCGCAGCTGCAACCTCTCCCTACACTAAGCACAGCAGAGTGACGTGCGGCGCTACATGACTCCAGCTTAAATAGAGGCTGGGTCACATGCTGCACTGGCCAATCACAGCCATGCCAATAGTAGGCATGGCTGTGATGGCCTCGTAAGGAAAGTAGTATGACGCTTGTTGATTGACTGCTTTGCAGCCTTTCAAAAAGCGCCAAGAAAACGACGAACACCGAGCCCGGACTTTTACTAAAATGTTCGGGTCCGTGTCACGGACACCCCAAAATTCGGTACGAACCCGAACTATACAGTTCGGGTTCGCTCATCCCTATTCATAACGCTATTAACCACTTTAGAACGTATATTTTCTGTTTTATAAACAATTTAAAATTTTTTATAATTTTATAAAATGAATTTAATACTAAAGCACTATTACTCTATTTATACCCAATTAATATACAATTTTTAATTTTATAAAATTAATCTAATATTAAAGCACTATCAATTTATTTATACCTAATTAATATAAATATATATATATATATATATATATATATATATATATAGAGAGAGAGAGAGAGAGAGAGAGAGATACACCCCCTTCTTTTTTAGATTTTAAATTATATTGTCTTATCAGACTATATTGTGTTTATTTTATTATATTATATTTTATTATATTACATTGTATTTTACTATCGTATACATGTGTTTTGACTAACCGTTTCTTTTAAAGATGTATTTTTACTTCCCCCAGTGATCCATACAAAATGTATTATCATTTTGCATGCACATGTGTGTATATATATATTTTATGCACATGTGAGTCCTCTTGAGATCTAGTACGGGGCACCAGCTCCTAACACTCCATCCCAAGATTGATGGAGAGCACTGACAGCGGGATGGAACGCACGCCGACTAGCGTGCGTTCCACTAGTTGTCATGGATCTCATGGGGCCTCCCATCGTTTGAAGCTCCATACGCTTGTTTTGTTTACATCCGGTCTGGCAGCGGGATGGAACGCACGCTGACCCGCGTGTGTTCCACAGTTGTCATGACCACATGGGGCCTCTCATCACTTGAGCTCCACGTGCTGGTCGAGTTAATATCCGGCCTGTTTCAAGTGCAACGCACGCGTCACTGTGTGCGCTCCACTGGTCCCGGCCCCCCCTTTTTGCCGACATGTAGCTGCAATCCTTCATATCTCCACCACGGAAAGGTAAAATATATCTAAAAGTGTGGCAGTATGGTATATATGTGTATGAATTTGTTTCTGCATCTACCCGAAGGTTTGGGGGAACATCAATAGGAAAATTTTATGCGTTCCAATATAGAAATTTTACGCGTTCCACTGACGTCACGTCCGGTTCCACTTGCAGCGACTGGACGAGGTTTAGAATCTTATTCCGATTATATTTTTTTCCTACTTTTATTCTTATCTAGATATTTGCCAATTGTAACATTGTTTGCCCCCCTCTGGGATGATTATAAAACAGATATAGATTGATGTTTGTACCTCTAAGGTGACCATGTGTGACGTCACTTCCGTGGCCACGCCCACAAGATTTTGGCGCCCGTTTTCGATCTGCTTTGATTTGTTTATTATGTATATATATATATATATATATATATATATATCTGTATATTGTCACTCACCTTCCCTATCTGCTCCTAAGGAAGGGGGATATTGTATGGACCCCCGAAACGCGTTGAGCTTATTTTATTCCTAATAAAAAGAGATTTTCATGAAGCTAAGGATCCAGCTGCTGTTTCCATCCCCACTGCATCCCCACCTCGGATCAGGGGGGAACCACCCCAGGTGTCTTGAGTTTATCCTGGAGGTGACCCCCCTTGTGAAGTGAGTAGAAAAGCTCCTGGCTCTTACTACTTGTTTTTACGTATCCATCTTTTTTATATATATATATATATATATATATATATATATATATGAGAGCAAAAAGAAGGCAGCACACTCTTGGCATTCTCTTGATGAGCTTCAAGAGGTAGTCCCCTGAAATGGTTTTCACTTCACAGGTGTGCCCTGTCAGGTTTAATAAGTGGGATTGCTTGCCTTATAAATAGGGTCGGGACCATCAGTTGCGTTGAGGAGAAGTCAGGTGGATACACAGCTGATAGTCCTACTGAATAGACTGTTAGAATTTGTATTATGGCAAGAAAAAAGCAGCTAAGTAAAGAAAAACGAGTGGCCATCATTACTTTAAGAAATGAAGGTCAGTTGGTCAGCCGAAAAATTGGGAAAACTTTGAAAGTAAGGGCTATTTGACCATGAAGGAGAGTGATGGGGTGCTGCGCCAGATGACCTGGCCTCCACAGTCACCGGACCTGAACCCAATTGAGATGGTTTGGGGTGAGCTGGACCGCAGAGTGAAGGCAAAAGGGCCAACAAGTGCTAAGCATCTCTGGGAACTCCTTCAAGACTGTTGGAAGACCATTTCAGGGGACTACCTCTTGAAGCTCATCAAGAGAATGCCAAGAGTGTGCAAAGCAGTAATCAAAGCAAAAGGTGGCTACTTTGAAGAACCTAGAATATGACATATTTTCAGTTGTTTCACACTTGTTTGTTATGTATATAATTCCACATGTGTTAATTCATAGTTTTGATGCCTTCATAGTCATGAAAATAAAGAAAACTCTTTGAATGAGAAGGTGTGTCCAAACTTTTGGTCTGTATTGTATATATAAATATATATATATATTTTCCTTTGACCTCTATTTGAGATACTTTTTTTGCTGGGAAGTGTCCGGATTTTGGGTCTTGGTACAGTTGTAATTGTATTTAATTACAGTGAAGATAATTTGGCATTATTACCACTAAGAATCAACAATATCAATACTATATCCGTCTGTCTTGTATGTTTATCTATTTGGATATTTTATCTATGCATCTACTATCTTATATCACTTATATACACAGCACAGATTAGAAGTGTGGCGCTCTTCCCCTCCTTCTCGGTGTCGTTTCTACCACTTCACGGGTTACGGAATTTTTCTCCTCTGTTCTATTATTATTGACTTAGTGTTAAAACTTTGTTTACACTGATTAGAGCTGCCTACCTCTTTTTAGTGACTTCTAGTGACTTTCTATTCCTTTCTCCGTATCATCACAGTCCTGTTGGCACCCTTTTTACCTCCTCTTTAAGGTCATTCAGTTGATCCCTAGATAGAGTTGGGATAACCTTGTTTTCTTTTTCACGTTCTTAAAGCGGATAAAGTCATCCACACCCCCAGAAAACCGATCAGGGAGAGCGACCCTAGGTTCAAGGCTGGACTGACTCCCACCAGCGGAGCCATGAAGCAGAAAATTCTGACAAAGTATAACTGCATTGCGGAGGTCAGCTACCTCCCAAGTTAATTCCTGCATACGATCAACCAACGAATCAATTGACGCCATCTCAAAGCTGCTGAGAAATGGCAGTCTAGGTTTTGGGCGGGTTATAATGTCACGCTAGACAGGATACAAGAAACAATAGACAAACAGAAAACCACAAAACAAGTGTCTAGGCGAGAAGCTGGGGATAAAGGTCACCTTCTGACTAATCCCTACCAGCTCTCCCTAGACTTCTGTGCCCACGTTCAGACCCTAAACGTGGGAATAAATGTGCCTCCGTGCCTAAAGCTGAAGATTCCCTAAAATCCCTAAGATGGTGAAAGGGGGAAGGAGACAGTCTGCTTCCTCAGGACCTGGAGGGGGATGGTGTCTCTCTAACAGCCTAGACAGAAAACAAACCGACTTATCTTGTTACTGAGCAAATCCTTCCTTCCTTCCCTTCCTTCCTTCCTTCCTTCCCTTCCCGCACAGGACACTGGCAAGGGGCGTAATTTAAACTCATACACACGACCCCACCCAGTGCACCTGAAGGGAGGCGGATACAGCTCAACTCCAAACCCAAAACAAAAAACTACACACGTGCTGCTAACCTGGCAGACCTCAGCACATAACCTGATTAGGGCATGACACTTACTGCTCCACCATGTTGGTGAAATGCTGCCTCCTGCTAAGACGTTCCATATCAACTGGTGGTGCTGGTTGTTGTGGCGTGCTGACAAAGCTTTTCCACATTTCCGACATGCTAACCCTGCCTTCTGAAGGTGCGTTGGCGACCTCTTCCTCTGCCTTCGCCTTGTGCTTCCACTGTGCCCCTGCTGTCAGGTGGAAATGCCATCAGCAGCGCGTCTACCAGCGTGCGCTTGTACTCGCGCATCTTACGATCACGCTCTAGTGAGGGAATTAAGGACGGTACGTTGTCCTTGTAATGGGGATCCAGCAGCATGGCCACCCAGTAATCAGCACAAGTTAGAATGTGGGCAACTCGGCGGTCGTTGCGGAGACACTGCAGCATGTAATCGCTTGATGGGATATATGTGACTCCATTTTGTCTCATTTAGCCACGTGTATTACATTTGGTTAGTGCACTACAAAACCTCCCTCCCCCCTATGGAATGTGAGACACTTCCTTAAACTGTTTCATGAAATCCATACATGTTGAAAGTATGAACAGCCTTCTAGCCATAAAAGGACATCTGACTCAAGTGTCTGCTAGCCTATGTGTATATACCTGATTGGTCAAATGCTGTTACTAGGAGTCAGCTATGATGTTAATGCAGAGCTTATGTGTGACCATACTATTGGTCAAATACTAATGCTAACATATGATTGGATGTAAAGGAAGCTCAACCCCCTCTATTAAAACTGTTTCCCAGCTGTGAATAAACCAGAATGGATTGGAAATAGACATGTGCTCATATGGTCTATCTTCTTCATTCTCCCGGTACCGGTAAGGCTTAATTCAAGCTGGCCACTGAAATCATGTGTTAAGGGACACACCGTTAGGGAAGAGAGTAAATTTCCTTACAGATCTGGGGACTCAGTCCGGGATTGGGAGGGTCAACTCTTCAGGTCTACCGTGAAAGACATCAATTTTTGTCCGCCTTGGACCTGGGAGCAATGACCAAAAATCCCATTCAAGTAAGTCGAACCATCTATTTATGATTTCAGTGGATTGCGATGTCTGGGACACGCGCAAAAGCTCAGGGAGCTTGTTGATTTTAAGCGGCTCATATCATAGGGTCCATATCGTTAGGTAAAAATGTTGATTGTAAGCGGCTCATTTGAGTCCGTATCGTTAAGAGATAGTGCACTATATAAGGATATCTGTTCCGGGAACAGAAGGATACAAGCTTGAATTAACTCTTATGTATATATAGTATAAGTATTTTAGAAGTATTAAGATTATCTGTCTGTGTGAGATGTTGGCCGGGTGGTAAGTTTACGGTCGCATCCCGCTTTGAAATCATTCTGTTTCTATCACTGCCAACATGTAAACTTTGTTGCACGGTCTAGTCCCACAAATTATTTTCTAGTTAACACATGAGTAGACAATTGGGCAAGATGTGAGAATTGACAGTTAAAATGTGAAACAGAATGTTATGCTAGGCTGGCAGGATTGAAAAGCTGCAAAAAAAAAAAAAAAAAAAAAAAAAAAACTTCTTCCTGTCCTGTTTGAGATGTGTTTTCAGAGAGAGCCCCCTCCCATCTCACCCCCCTCCTCTGCTCAGGAATTTCATATGGGGGTTGAGGGGGGAGGGGGGCTGCTAATTGGTAATGCATAAGCAGCAATGTGAAGATACTAACCTGTGTTATCTATAAGATATTCCAGACAGGGCTCCAGTATTGATTGTATCTTTCCAAATTGTATGTTCCGATGGTTTAAAATGTGCCTGCAGTGATGATGCTAATTAGAAGTGTCCACTCGTATCAATCTAAGGTTGCACCCAATAAGTTCTTATTCAGATGTGAGTAAAAGTTTGAGGAACATGTGGTACAGCTGAATGTCCTTGATGTATGGCTTTACTTCCCCTGTTTCAACACTCCTGAAATAGGAGACGCAAGGCAGAGGAAATGGGGGAAGTGTTAGTTATATACAATAAGTGGCGATTTGTGTAACACTAAAAAAAAAAAAAAAAAAAAAAAAAAAAAAAACGACATGGCATATAAGATGATTTGTTAATTTTAACAAAATGACTGTATGATTAACATGTATATTGTTTTACAGCGACAGACCATCAGCAATTGCTGTGTTTGTCTGTGCTGCAAGTTTTGGGATGTAACAAAGAGATTGTGTGATTGGGTGAAAGATACATGATTCAGTGGAATGTGAATGGGTGTGGCTCTGAGTTATATGTACGTAGCAGAGCTGTGTGTGTAATTCATATTTTATGTATAAGGGCGTGGTATGAGCTGGTTTGTGAAGATGAGTACATGAAAATGTATATGAATGCGTATGGAATACGGTATTTGTTTTTAAATATGCGCATTAAGAATTTTATTTTATTTTATTGGAAGTTTTTGGTTTTTTTTATTGGTACCAACAGCATTGATCAAGCTGTACATTTTTATTTCAATGAAAAGTTTTTATGGGCCCTTTGTGTGTTCATGTCTGTATTGTCAGATCTGTTTGTTTCAATGTTTGCAGTTACATGTTACATGTTCAGTGTTGTGCTTAACATCAGAGCTCTGCTCGTATGGACAGCTAAGATACTAATGGCTGAACAGAAGAAAGACCAAAGCGTCCACCAAAAGGGGCGGACTTAGGTGACTCAGAGTGTCAGGAAGGAAATGTGAGCCCTCTATGGGAATAAATGGGGTACTGACAAGGACATACAGAACAGATTCCTTACCAGTAGAAACCATGGACAGGGAATACATCATGTCATGTATTTAGCATTATACTAGATTACCCAGTCAGCCTATTAGGGAGAGATTTGTTCATTAGGCTTAACTTGCAGGTATCAGCAAAGAATCAGGACATAAGAGTACACTCAGGTCTCATTCCAGTCTCTACACCAGTGCCACTGATTCTTGCAAACATACAGGACCACCCAGAATAACATTAACCCTGCATTATGGTCCTCAAATGAATATGACACAGGATTCATAGATTGCACACATTACACAGCTACTGTGAAACCAGGTGTCATCTCAGTGTTCCAGAAACAATACCTGCTGTTAAAGAGAAACTTGATGGGCTTAGGCCAATGATAGAAGAATTCCTACAAAAGGGAATCCTGGAAGAGGTGATTTCACCCTACAGCACGCCCGTGAATCCAGTGACAAAGGCAGATGGTGCTGCCCGCTTTGTACAGGATTTAAGGGCCATCAACAACATCATTGTGCCTATAGCCCCTGTTGTACCTGATGTCACTTAATTACTATCTGCCATTCCAGCAGACGCTGTTTGGTTCAGTGTGATAGATCTGAAAAATGCTTTCTTTTCTATCCCAGTTGATAAGATAACCAGACTACTTTTTGCTTTTTCCTTTGACAGACGCCAACTGACCTGGTGCAGAGATGCCCCAGGGATATGCTGATTCACCTGTAGTGTACAGCATAGTCCTCCGAGTGATGTTAGAGTCATGGTACATCCCCCCAAGGTTCTGTGCTGCTGCAATATGTCGATGATTTATTACTGTGTAGCATGTCAGCGGAGGCCAGCATTCAGGATGGTTTATCACTGCTATAATGGTTGTCAGGATGTGGTCACAAAGTGACACTTAAGCAAATGCAATGGTGTAAAATGCAGGTTGAATACTTGGGCTTTGTCCTCACAAAAGGTGAACGGAGAATCAGCGCAGAAAGAGTCCAGTCTATTGCGGGTTTGGTCGCCCCGCACACCAAGAAAGAAATGTTATCTTTCCTTGGTATGATAAATTACTGTAGACAATGGATTCTTGATTGCTTTTACTATTGACAATGTTTTGAGGCAAGCCACTCTGGAAGAAAATCCAGATTTGATTAAATGGTCTTCTGAAATGTACAATGCATTTGATTGTCTGAAATGTTCGCTCATGTCGAGTCCAGGGCTGGGCCTCCCTGACTATAATATGCCCTTCCACATGTTTGCACGCCAAAATTGTAAAACCATGGCGGGTGTACTGACACAAGAAAACGGAGGCAAGTTGCGTCCTTGTGTGTTTTTCTCAAAGGTAATGCCCACCTCTGTCCAGGGGATGCCGGCATGTCTGCGTTCTCTTGCAGCCTGTGCTATGATGGTAGAGTCGGCAAATTCTTTCACAATGTGACATTACACCATTTTGCACACCACTCATGATGTTGTAGGCCTACTCAAGGACATCCGCACTCAACACAGCAGGCAGCTGAGCTTATTGCACTCACTAGGACATGTATTCTACATGCTGATAGACCTGTCACCATTCATACTGAGAGTAGGTACACACATGGGGTAGTGTGGGACCATGGTATGATCTGGCAGAGGAGAGGATTTACGGCAGCAGATGGTAAGGATCATGTCTCACAGGGCAATGCGCTGGCAGTTAAGATGGCGAAGTGAGTTGCCAAAAGCAACCTCACAGGTTTGTATAACCATTGGGAGATGCCATGTTTGGCATCTCCAACCCCTGAGATGCTGCAAATACTTACTGATCTTCAGTGGTATGTCACTGAACAGGAACAGCAGGACTGGTGTTATCCAGTATTGCAGAAAAATCCTGAGATAGGATTAGTCTGCGAAGAGGGGAAGTTATGCATTCCCCAACACAGTGCTTCCATCTTAAGTAGCACATTTCCACAGAGTGGGACATTCCACAGAGTAGGACATAAACAGCATTGAGATACTCATGGGTAGGCCTTTCCCCACACCATGGGCAAGACGCCCCCTGGTGGTACAGGAAGGGGACTTGGACCTGATCAGAGAGAAGTACTAATCTGATCAAAGTCCTCAGTAAAACTGAAGAAAAAGTTGCTTGTAAGTCTCCTTCTCTTTCACAGGAATCAACCCCGTCCATTCCGGATAGGCAACCAGGTGATGATCAAGATCTTAAAGAAGGGAAAGGAACCAGGAAGTTTCACCTACGGACAACCCACCGAGGTAGTCGCGATCACCAGAACAGCGGTCCTCACTGAACAATCGCCCACGTGGATCCACGCCACAAGGATTAAGTTGGTGAAGAAAAGAGAGGTACTAACGGGGGCAGACAGCCCTGACCTCCAACGAGGCCCAGAGGTACTAACGGAGGCAGACAGCCTTGACCTCGAAGAAGATACAGAAGGGGTACTAACGGAGGCAGACAGCCTTGACCCCCAACGAGATGACGCAGTTGGGAAATTCCTCGAGATGGCTGAGATGCAGTGCCTTAATAATTGTAATTTTGTGTCTCCTACTTACTGTCCCATGGCTGTGGAACAGACAGATATACCTGGAAACAGAATGCAGAGGGGAAGACAGTCTATGCAAGACAAAGGAGAACTTATGGCTGTACCTGACCAAAACTCTGAACTTAACTGACTTTTGTCTCCAAACCACTTTATCGGCATCTAACATTTGGAGACATGTCTGGTAGCAGTCCCCACCCCACTAGACGTATGGACGGAGCTCCTACGTTCCCAATGGAACGACACAGACTTGGAGGATCATGATGTTAAATATGGATATGTAAATCCTTATCATGCTTGTTATGACTGTCCTACATATGAGAATCTGCAGAGTAATATGATAGAAGTAATTACAGGTCTTGTCACAGCAGCAGAAATATGTTATAACTTCACCTGTGATGAGACACTATTGCCTCCCTGCATACAAGCAAAAATGCAGAACAAGACTAAGCCAAATATTTGTGATAGAGATTTAGGTAGTTGTAAAAAGATAATATCAGGAAAGAATATGCAATGTAATATTACAAAAACAGTACCATCCCTAGACAAACATGTACCTCTACCAACAGGATGGGTATTGGCCTGTGGGAATACTAGTTACACATACATACCGGCCAATATTACAGAGGGACCCTGTACAATAGCCAGGCTGACATTAGCAATGATACCACTATTCCCAGCAATGCAGACACGACACACGAGAGACACTTCCCTACAGTTACCGGAAAATTGTGATTATAATGTGAATCTCCTCTCTAGATCAGAATATATGAGTTTAGGGGTATCTTTGATAGGAGTACCAGGGTTGGCCATATATAACCACAGGACAATATCAAAACTTGCCTGTTTTATGATAAAACAGATAAATGTCACTAGTGCAGTTCTGCAAGATATGCTGCTGGATATACAATCGTATGAAAAGGCTATCTTGCAGAATAGGGCAACTATTGACTATTTATTGTTCCAACATGGTGTAGGATGCTCAGCGTTCACAGGGATGTGGTGTTTCAATCTATCAGATCACTCCCGTGGAATAAAAGATAAAATAGGCCAATTAGAGGAGATGAGGAAACATATAAAACAGGATGTTGACCAAGGTTGGTGGGACTGGCTTTTTGGCTGAATACCTGACTTTGGTCAAATAAGATATGTTTTAGGAGTGGTACTCGCCGTGGTCGCTGCAATAGTGGGTCTCTGCTGTTGTCTACAGTGTGCGCCCTCCCTTCTTGTCATATGTAAAAAATGTGGCCGAAAGAGGGGTACACTTAACATTCCTCTATACACCGGTAGAGGTAGAAGAGGTAAACACAACCTCAACAAAGCCTCAGGATTATACTCCTGAAGGGTACATGGAATACCTAAAGGCTTATAAGCAAACCAAGGAAGAGCAGAGAAAGAACCATATAGTATAAGGTATATATATAAGGTTCTAAGAGGGGATTTGATGGGATATATGTGACTCCATTTTGTCTCATTTAGCCACGTGTATTACATTTGGTTAGTGCACTACAAAACCTCCCTCCCCCCTATGGAATGTGAGACACTTCCTTAAACTGTTTCATGAAATCCATACATGTTGAAAGTATGAACAGCCTTCTAGCCATAAAAGGACATCTGACTCAAGTGTCTGCTAGCCTATGTGTATATACCTGATTGGTCAAATGCTGTTACTAGGAGTCAGCTATGATGTTAATGCAGAGCTTATGTGTGACCATACTATTGGTCAAATACTAATGCTAACATATGATTGGATGTAAAGGAAGCTCAACCCCCTCTATTAAAACTGTTTCCCAGCTGTGAATAAACCAGAATGGATTGGAAATAGACATGTGCTCATATGGTCTATCTTCTTCATTCTCCCGGTACCGGTAAGGCTTAATTCAAGCTGGCCACTGAAATCATGTGTTAAGGGACACACCGTTAGGGAAGAGAGTAAATTTCCTTACATCGCTCATGAGTGCCAGGCTGCCCAGAGGCAACGAAAAGCTGTCCTCTGTGGGAGGTGTATCGTCTGTGTCCTCTGTATCCCCCAGCCACGCACCAGTGATGGCCATGAGCTGGTCTGGGTGCAAACCACTTGTGTCTTGTCATCAGCACATTGTCTGAAGAACTGCCACGCCAGGGAACTCCTTGGAGCTGGCTTTGGTGTGCTCGGTCCCTTGCTGCGGTGGGCAGTAGCAGGCGTACTGTCTAGAGGACGGCCACTCCGCTTTTGCACCCTGCTCTGCTGGTGGCTCTGTGCGACCACCGCCTCTTCCTCCGAACTACATAGGTCACTCGCATGACCTTGATTCCATGTGGGGTCGAGGACCTCATCGTCCTCCACATCATCTTCCACCCAGTCTTCACCCCTGGCTTCCTTGTCGGTCTGCACACTTTCAAAAGCCCCAGCAGTTGGCACCTGTGTCTCGTCATCATCCGAGACGTGCTGCGATGGTCCTCCCATGTACTCATCTTGAAAGATAAGTGGTTGGGCATCGGTACACTCAATCTCTTCCACTTCTGGGGCAGGGCTAGGTGGATGGCCCTGGGAAACCCTGCTAACAGAGTCATCAAAAAGCAGAAGAGACTGCTGCATGAATTGGGGCTCAGACTGCTTGGCTGATTTGCAAGGTGGTGAGGTGAAAGACTGATGGACATCGGCTGCAGGTGCCAACTGTGGTCTTTCAGCAGGAGACTGGGTGGGAGACAATGTGAAGGAACTGGATCCACTGTCAGCAACCCAATCTACTATCGCCTGTACTTGTTCAGGCCTCACCATTCGTAGAGCAGCATTAGGCCCGACCAAATACCGCTGCAGGTTTTGTCGCCTACTTGCACCTGAGGAAGGGGTTTCACTTGTGCGTGTAGCTGGCACAGATCGACCACGTCCTCTCCCTGCAACAGGAGCTCCACCAGCAGCACCACGACCTGGGCCACCACATACCTTATTTGATGCGCTCCTCATATTTTTTGAATTTAAGATCTTGCCCTAAATGTGTGTTTAATTAATAGTAGAATAGAACAACAGTATGTAAAGGGTGTATCTCACACGGCCTGAACCAGACTAGGCCTCAATTAAAAAATGTTTGGCACAAAATGGCTGTATTTCAAATGCCTGAATCAAACCCCTGTATGTAGAGGGTGTATCTCACACGGCCTGAATCAGTGTAGGACTGAATTAAAGATTTCTTTGCCAAAAATGGCTGTATTTCAAATGGCTGCATTTCAAATGCCTGAATCAAACCCCTGTATGTAGAGGGTGTATCTCACATGGCCTGAACCAGTGTAGGCCTGAATTCAATATTGGTGCACCAAATGGCGGTATTTCAAATGCCTGAATCAAACCCCTGTATGTAGAGGGTGTATCTCACACGGCCTGAATCAGTGTAGGCCTGATTTAAAGATTTCTTTGCCCAAAATGGCTGTATTTCAAAAGGCTGTATTTCAAATGCCTGAATCAAACCCCTGTATGTAGAGGGTGTATCTCACACGGCCTGAACCAGTGTAGGCCTGAATTCAATATTGGTGCACCAAATGGCGGTATTTCAAATGCCTGAATCAAACCCCTATATGTAGAGGGTGTATCTCACACGGCCTGAACCAGTGTAGGCCTGAATTAAATATTGGTGCACCAAATGGCTGTATTTCAAATGCCTGAATCAAACCCCTGTATGTAGAGGGTGTATCTCACACGGCCTGAACCAGTGTAGGCCTGAATTAAAGATTTCTTTGCCCAAAATGGAAATGGCTGTATTTCAAATGGCTGTATTTCAAATGGCTGAATCAAACCCCTGTATGTAGAGGGTGTATCTCACACGGCCTGAACCAGTGTAGGCCTGAATTCAATATTGGTGCACCAAATGGCGGTATTTCAAATGCCTGAATCAAACCCCTATATGTAGAGGGTGTATCTCACACGGCCTGAACCAGTGTAGGCCTGAATTCAATATTGGTGCACCAAATGGCTGTATTTCAAATGCCTGAATCAAACCCCTGTATGTAGAGGGTGTATCTCACACGGCCTGAGTCAGTGTAGGACTGAATTAAAGATTTCTTTGCCCAAAATGGCTGTATTTCAAATGGTTGAATCAAACCCCTGTATGTAGAGGGTGTATCTCACACAACCTGAATCAGTGTAGGCCTGAATTAAAGATTTCTTTGTCCAAAATGGCTGTATTTCAAATTGCTGTATTCCAAATGCCTGAATCAAACCCCTGTATGTAGAGGGTGTATCTCACACGGCCTGAACCAGTGAAGGTCTGAATTCAATATTGGTGCACCAAATGGCGGTATTTCAAATGCCTGAATCAAACCCCTGTATGTAGAGGTTGTATCTCGCACGGCCTGAACCAGTGTAGGCCTGAATTAAAGATTTCTTTGACCAAAATGGCTGTATTTTAAAGGGCTGTATTTCAAATGGCTGTATCAAACCCCTGTATGTAGAGGGTGTATCTCACACGGCCTGAAACAGTCTAGGCCTGAATTCAATATTGGTGCACCAAATGGCTGTATTTCAAATGGCTGAATCAAACCCCTGTATGTAGAGGGTGTATCTGACACGGCCAAAATCAGTGTAGGACTGAATTAAAGATTTCTTTGCCAAAGATGGCTGTATTTCAAATGGCTGCATTTCAAATGCCTGAATCAAACCCCTGTATGTAGAGGGTGTATCTCACATGGCCTGAACCAGTGTAGGCCTGAATTCAATCCTGGTGCACCAAATGGCGGTATTTCAAATGCCTGTATCAAACCCCTGTATGTATTAAGGGTGTATCTCACAATGACATCTGCATCAAAGGCTGCCAACAAATTTTTTTTTGCCCAAAAGAGTGTTTGTTTAACAACTGAATTTGACAGCACTATATAAGCCTGTAATTTCACACGTGCTGATGCTGCAAGGCCTGAAAATAGTGGTTTTCAAACCCCAGAAAATGATGGGTGTATTTCTAGCTTAAATTGCACACTGACTAATCCGGATGTTGTATATTGCCAAAAAAGTGTTTTTTTGGTAACAGAATATGAAAGCTGTATATATTAAACTTGAATTTAACACTTGCAGATCAGGAAAATACTGTTTTTTGCAAAAAAAAAAGTGTGTTTTTAAAACCCCTGAAAATAATGGGTGAATTTCTAGCTTAAATTGCACACTGACTAATCCAGATGTTGTATATTGCCAAAAAAGTGTTTTTTTGGTAACAGAATATGAAAGCTGTATATATTAAACTTGAATTTAATACTTGCAGATCAGGAAAATACAGTTTTTTGGCAAAAAAGTGTGTTTTTAAAACCCCATAAATTGATGGGTGTATTTCTAGCTTAAATTGCACACTGACTAATCCAGATGTTGTATATTGCCCCCCCAAAAAAGGTGATTTACAATGTCCTAAAAGCTCAGATGCAATGCTGGTGCACTGAGCTTGCATAAAATGGCCGCCACCGCCACCCACCTAACAGACGGATAAAAGTTTGTTTTTTTTGGTCACTGGGCTTAGGGCAGGGTGAACCGATTGTGCCCTGCACCCACACAACTATTTCTATGTAGATCGCTGAGTTAGATTCTCTCCTATTCTCTCTCTGAAATCACAAGTCCAGTAGCATCCTCTCCCTACACTTGTAACAGCAGAGTGACGTGCAGCGCTACCTGACTCAAGCTTATATAGAGCCTGGGTCACATGCTGCTCTGGCCAATCACAGCCATGCCATTAGTAGGCATGGCTGTGATGGCTTCTAAGGTCAGACAGTTAACCGCTTGTTCTGCAGCCTTTCAAAAAGCTCCAAGAAAGCGCCGAACACCGAGCCCGAACCCGAACTTTTACTGAAATGTTTGGGTCCGGGGTCCAAAAATCCTAAAGTTCGGTACGAACCCGAACTTTACAGTTTGGCTTCGCTCAACCCTAGTAATAGAGGAATTTGCAGCAGAAATTGAGATCCAGACCTTGGGTAAAGTTCAAACTTGTCTTTACTTAGAGTAACTTTCATCCAAGCAAGATACAGCATTAGTCTTTGGTCCCAGCAGGTATTGGCAATGTGTGGCAGGAATATATATCTTCTGCTCTATCATGTGCCTGGAGCTTTGCAGGAAAAGGACGTCTGCTTAATAGCTCTATAATGTGGCAGGAATTTAGCTTCTGCACTGTCTATTTTCTGCTGTTTGGGGACTGACTAGCTGAGGAGGAATTTGGCTTCTCCTGGTCTTTGGACGGTACTCAGCTATCGTCTCAGGGTATGGCTTCTTCCTGGGTTTCTGGAGTCGTCTGCTTGCTTCTACCAGCTGAGGATGCAAGGCTCAGGCTGGGGATGATGATCAATTGTCTCAGCCGAAACAAGATCCTGGCTTTGGATACCTATATCTGGGAGCTCCTACACGCACAGCCTTCCCCTAGCCAGGGTGGCTGGCACACTGACTTAACTTCCTTCCCTCCCCATGAGGCAGAATGTGGGCATAGCCCACGTCTGCTCACAGAGGGAGGAGCCAAACTGGAATGAACTATTCCAGTTCAGAAACACTAAACTGGCTGACTCCTTGATGACACATTGCTGCCACCTGCTGGTGAACATAGAAATTACAGCAATATACATGTAACAAGGCTTTCAATGCACATTTGTGAGGCTGTTATGTGAAATTACATAAGATGACAATATAAATGCTCTTAACAGGTTGTAGCGGGGTAAAAGAGTTTCGTAACACAACTCTGGGGTGTAACAATAGGACCTCACACTCTCCCTGCTGCCCTGTGCATAGTGCACACAGCAGCAGGGAGCTTAACATGGAGGGCTTCAGTAGCGTCCTGGCTGCCATGGTAACCGATCGGAGCCCCAGGATTACACTGCTGGGACTCTGATCACAAGCTGCCACTTCACCACCAATGAAGAGGGGACCCTGTGGCCACTGCCACCAATGATTTTAATACTGGGTGGGTTGGGGAGGACGCACTGTGCCACCAATGACTTTAATACTGGGGGGTGGGGGGAGGGCGCACTGCACCACCAATTACTATAATACTTGGGCGGGGGGGAAGGGGTGAGGGCGCACTGCGCCACCAATGTTTTTAATACTGGGGAGGGCGCACTGTGCCACCAATGAAAATTAGCGTTTAATACAGGAGGCGGTGTCAGCGGCAGAATCACATAGCCAGCATCTGACATGGAGGTGCGATCAGCAGCAGTTAACCCCTAAGGTGCGGCACCTGAGGGGATAACTTCCGCTGATCGCAGCTTCCTGTCATAGACGCTGGGCACCACCTCCTGTATTTGTATTAGACGTTAAATATCATTGGTGGCGCAGTGCGCCCGCCCCTCCTCCTCCCATCTCTCCTCATTGACAGCGGGGCACAGGGGTGAGGGAGAGAGTGACTCCTTCTCCCCTGTGCCGCTGAGGGAACATGAGCGCGCTGACAGCAGCGCGCTCATGTTCTGTGATACTAGACTGCGCAGCCCAGTATCGAGCCTGGTACCGAACCGATACTGGTATAAAAGTATCGATTGGGTATCGAAATTTCGATACCCGAGACAACCCTAATCAAAATCATGTACTTAAAGAAGACCTGGACTTAATTGCATTAGGTCTTCTTTAAGTACATGATTTTGATTAGTGGGAGACTTATTATCTGCACATTGTCATTTTTTGTGTTGGCTTAAATATTTGGTCTATTATATTTGTTGTACGGACATGGCAGGTTTTCTCAACACAGGATTTAACTCTGATAATTTGTTGACGGAAGCTAAGGATGTTTTTTCTGACAAAACATTTTCAAAGAAAAAATATACACCATCGCTTAAGGCAGCTTTCAAGGAATTAACTAAGATTTACAAGGAACAGATTGTTTCCTGGTGGGAAGCTCAGAGCCTTTAAAATTACCTTAAACACAGCATAGTCCCTAGAGGTCTTAGAATTACATTGACACCAGCAGCTAGGTGCAAAAACGCATAGTTAATGACCAAATGGGAGCAGGAGGCGACCAATAGTTCACTTTGATTTATGCATATCTTATTAGAACAAGAGCCCATTACACTTGATGATTTAAATATTAAACTTAAAGGGGTTGTCCACTTATTGTTAACCAATGTGTATATAAGATAATTATAGGACACTTACTAGTTTAGACTTTGTTGAAATTCTGCATCATTTTCTGTATTTTATAAGGTACACAACATTTTTTGTGCTGTCCACACAGAGATGTTGTCCATACAATGGCTACTGATGGAGGGTCATGTGACCAGGCAAGTCACCTCCATGTGATGTCTCCTCCATCCAAACACAATGCACCTACACCAAACTCCAAAGAAAACAAGTGCAGATGGCTTGGGCAGTGTATCTGAATGGAGGAGACACCACATGGAGGTTATTTGCCTGGTCACATGACCCTCCATCAGCAGCCATCTTATGGAGAGGACCTCTGTGTGGACAGCACAAAAGACTTTGTAAACAAGGGACATACCTTATAAAATATAGAAAATGGTGCGGAATTTCAACAAAGACTATATTAGTAAGTGCCATATAATTATCTTATACACACTTTGGTCAACAAAAAACAGAAAGTGGCCAACCTCTTTAAGGAACAGATCAATATTACCCAGTCTTTCGCCCAGGAACCGGACTTTAATATCAAAGAAAATCAGTTACAAGCCACGCTTGAACGTTTCCAGTATCATCTTAAAGATAGGAAGCATAAATGATTTGTGCGTGATCTCACTGATTTTAGGGAAAATAAAGCCCATACCCTAATCAGTGAACGGAGTAGAATTTCCGTTCAGGAGAAAAACCTGTCTTCTACAGAAACTGAACATTCAGATTCAGATAAGGAACAGAATACTGGAGCTAATAGAAATCTAGCAAGAAGGAAAGGTAGAGGGAGAAGAAACTTTAGGGGAAATTCACAAAGTAGAACGAACCAGAGTTTTTTTAAAATCAGACTCGGTCATACCCTTTACGGAATTGCCCACGGCAATATCCAGGTGCAATTCCGGTGTTCCGTTATATTTCCCTACCTCGTGAGATTTCCCTACCCGCGTCACTTCCGGCCGCACCGGACATGACGTGAGGAGGTGTGCCACGCCACACAGGCGCACAACGATGGGGTAGGGAAATTTCACAGCAGAGTTAGCTGGACACCGGCCGACACTGCGCATGTGCCGGGAGCCTCACCAGCGTTTAGGGTAGGGAAAAATTACGGGCCAGTGCGCAGGCGCGGTGATCGGATGGATGTTCTCAGCTGGGCACCGACCGACACTGCGCATGCGCTGGGAGCCTTACCAGCGGTTAGGGTAGGGAAAAAGCACTGGCCCTTAATTTTTTTCTGCCCTAACAGCTGGTGAGGCTCCCAGCGCATGCGAAGTGTCGGGTGGTGTCCAGCTGAGAACATCCATCCGATCACCGCGCCTGCGAACTGGCCCGTAATTTTTCCCTACCCTAACCGCTGGTGAGGCTCCCGGCGCATGCGCAGTGTCGGCCGGTGTCCATCTAACTCTGCTGTGAAATTTCCCTACCCCGTTGTTGTGCGCCTGCGCGGCACACCTCCTCACGTCATGTCCGGTGCGGCCGGGAGTGACGAGGGTAGGGAAATCTCACGAGGTAGGGAAATATAATGGAACACCGAGCTAAAAATAATTACTCTCTCTACCCACCCCCTCTCTACCTCTGCGAAGAGTATCCTTAAAAAAGCACTCTCATTTGTGCCAACAGCTAAGTTCAATTTGTTCTGAACCATTGTGGACATTAATTTATTTGTATGTAAATTAAGGTGGTTCAAGCATTTTTGTAACATTGATAGAAAACAAAGCCTCGAATTAGGGGTACCTATCGAGATGCTCGAGGACGTCAAATGATTGCATGGCTTGTCCTCACAGGGTGGACTCTTGGAGGGATTCGGTCCATTCACATCTCTCAAGAATAAAAGCACTAGGACTCCACCCTCTGGGGACACTAACAGTATCAATGTGTTTCTGAACTTAGTGAGCAGTGAATTAGAATCTACATCATTACATTTTACTCCATCTAACTGCTCAAAGGAGGAGTTTTTAACTGAGTAATGTAGAACAAAATAAAAATATAACTATTAAACCTTCAGACAAGGGCGGTAACACAGTTATTTTGGACACTACCATGTACAGGTCTATGTGTGAATCTCTATTGGCACCGAGAGATTGTTATGAGCTGCTAGAAAAGAATCCAACTGATCAATATAAACTGGAACATAAGACCATCCTGGATGATGCAAAAACACGTAAATTGATTAATCAGGATAATTATGATTTCCTTTTTCCCCAAACGGCTACATTCTACTGCCTCCCTAAAATACACAAGGGATGCGCCCCCTTGAAGGGATTTTACATAGATAAAATACTAGCACCTTCTGTAACAGCCCTTCCCTCGTATGTACGCGATACAGGGGACCTTCTTAAACAACTTGAAGGTATCCTTTTAGACGAGGACTGTATTTTAGGTAGCATTGACGTAGAGGCTTTGTACTCGTCCATTCCCCATGAACTTGACCTGTGTGCAGTGGTACATTTTCTTTCTACACGAGGACGCCAATACACCTTGCATAACCAATTTGTTCTCCAACTTCTTGAGTTTTCTCTCACGATTATTTTTTTTTCTTTTTAATGTCAAATTCTACCACCACCTCAGGGGCACTGCGATGGGGAGTTCTTGTGCCCCATCGTATGCAAACCTGTTCCTGGACTGGTGGGAGGGTACCTGCATCTTTCGGGATGAGACAACAGTGGAGACTTCGAAAATCCATATGTGGGCATGATTTATTGACGATGTTGTTGTCATTTGGAAGGGAAGTCTAAAGTCATTTACCGGATTGGCCAATGGGTTGTATACCAATAATGTGTGTCTGAGGTTTACCTTGGAATGCAATATGACATCTGTATAATTAAAAATCCAAACGGTACCCTGGATACTTCCATCTTTAGGAACCCTACCTCCACTAATTCCCTTTTACGTTGGGAGAGTAGTCATCCCTTTCCCCTGAAAAGGGGCATCCCTCGTGGTCGGTATTTGCGCATTAGGAGAAATGGTTCACAACACTCTGATTTCATAACACAGGCAAAAGACTTAAAGAACAGATTCCTTGACCGCGGATACCCCCTGAGCACTTTGAAACCAGCCTTTTAATCAGCACTCTCACAGGAGCGCACATCCCTCCTTACACCTAAGAGTGCGAATATATCTTCAAATGATGTTAATGGGGGTAAAAAAAGAGAGATTCGCCTCATTGGCACATTTGATGAGGCTGCCTCTATTGTGCGAGATATCATCTCCAAACACTGGCATGTTTTGCAGATGGATCCTGATATGTGCAAGGTAATTAGGGAGTGTCCCAGCATCACATATAGAAGAGGTAGAAGTATCCGAGATAGAGTGGTCAATAGCCACTATTCAGCATCTCCAACAGCCAGAACACGGCTTACTAAATCCATTTCAGGCTGTTTCAAATGTGGAGGTTGTGTCGCATGCAAATATATGCGCTGTGGCAAAACGTTCAAAAGAAACGTTACCAACAGAGTGTGAGAAATCAAAGATATGCTTTAGGGTCCATTCACGCGTCCTCATGTGATTTGCGCCCCGCATATCGCCGGCACTCTGATAGAAAATGCCTATTCTTGTCCGCTATTGCGGACAAGAATAGGACATGTTCTATTTTATTTTCGGGAACGGAAGTGCAGATGCGGAAGTGCGGATGCGGACAGCACATAGTGTGCTGTCCTCATCTTTTCCGGCCCCATTGAAAATGAATGGGTCTGCACCCGTTCCGCAAAATTGTCTAACGGATCCAGACCCATTCATGCGGACGTGTGAATGGACCCTAACTGTAAGTCGAAGGGTGTTGTCTATACGATAACATGTACTTGCGGAAAGGAATATATTGGAAAAACAACAAGCGAGTTGAGATGGAGGATTGGAAAACATATTGGAGATGTAACTAATCAAAGTATCACGTCATGTCAGAAATGAACATGAAGGGAGGACTGATTGTCTCAAGTTCATGGGTATTGAAATGATTAAACAGACAGGGAGGCGGGGTGATGTTTTATATAGCTGGCCCCTTTAATGGGCCCACATTTGATCTGAGTGCCCTTTTGATTTGTCCCTGTTCATAATGTAGGTTTATGTTTTGTGATGTTATTTTGCTTAATTTTGAGCCAATCTTATCTGCTCCAGTTATTTTATTTTTTGCTGATGATAACAATTTATTTATATTTCTCATTTTATTTACTATTTTCCCCAAAATGAGTTATATTATTCTTTGCCTTAAATCTGTGTATGAGCCACATAGCTCGCTTTGTTGAACAGCTATCGTCCATCTGTGATAGCCCTGGTGCAGCGATACCTGGCGTCTCCTGGTTGCCACGCGACGGGCTGCGCTGGGACGCCACGCCACTACGCTTCCGGCTGCCCCATTGCTCATGTGACTTCATCTTCCTGGGAGCGCGTGCAATTGGCGTGCGTTCCAACAGACGGAAGGAGTAGGTAGGGTTTAGTTAGGGCTGTTTACCGCTTTGCAGTGCGCTCCCCTCTTCTGTTATTTATTATTGGCGGTGAGACAAGGAGCAGTGAGGACATTTTGCCGCGCTCATTCAGGCACGGACCACTGTTTATGTTGTGCCCTACTTTATCTTGGTGTGTGGGAGTTTGGAGTTTTATCCAATGTCCCCATTACCCCGCACTTACAAGAAGAAATTGTTCTGGATTCTCCAGTTGTAAACCCGTGGAGACCCAGTCTGCTGTTTATTTTGTTACATTTTATAACCTATTCTCACTGCATTATTTGAACAGGTTTTGGTATTTTCTATTTTTATTCGTAATTAATAAAAGTTACGTTTTAATGCAATTAAGTCCAGGTCTTCATGATAGTATTCATAGGCTGGGCGGAAAAAAAAAGACTTTATTAATGAAGATAAAAACAGAGAAAGTCACAATTATCTGACACCTATCTCAGATGATGGCGATAAATACCCATTTAGAAGAAAGAAATGAAAAACTCTTGAAGCCCATATACTGTATGGGGGCCACAAGGAGACAGTATACTGAATGGGGGCCACAAGGAGACAGTACACTGAATGGGGCCACAAGGAGACAGTACACTGAAAGGGCTTATACAGTTAAATGTCTGTGGCCCCCATACATTATAGTAACGTCTCGTTGTGGCCCCACTGTATGCGCCTACGCTGTGCCAGTTTCAGAAGAGTTTAGAGCTGTAAATTACGACCGCTCCTATGACATCACTCGGGGCCTTTATGCTGCCTGAGGCAAAAATGTAAATGGTGCCCCCCAAATTCTCAATCCAGCCCTACTGTTAGATATCCTGCACACAACCATATCTCCGTTTTGCTGTTCGCAAATCATGGACCTGCAAAATACAGTCTGCGTGCATCCGGTGCTAGAAATGCCTATTCTTGTCCGGATGCAGACAGCACACAGATTTAGAAATGAACAGCCCCCCCCCCCCCCCAATACTTTATAAAACTGTACCCCCTCACAGTAGTATTGCCCTCATTCACAAACCTTCACAGTAGTTTTGTTGAGGTATGTGCCTCCTCACAGTAGTTATACCCACACTGTGCCCTCTCACTGTACAACTTTCACAGTTATGCCCACATTATGCCCCCTTCACAGTAGTTATGCCCTCATTGTGCCCCCTTGACAGTAGTAATGCCCTCTTTGTGCCTCCCTCACAGTAGTTATGCCCTCTGTGCCCCTTTCACAGTATTAATGCCCTATCTGTGCCCCTTCACAGTAGTAATGCCCACTCACTTCACAGGAGTAATGCTTTTTGTGCCCGTTCACAGTAGTAATGCCCTCTCTGCCCCCTTCATAGTAGTAATGCCCTCTGTGCCCCTGTCACGGGGCACCATAGGCGCACTCGGTCTCCCATCAGCCGCAGACCTGCTGCTTAGCTTCGGGAGCGAGGATCTGTGTTTGGCCTCGTTCCCAGGGCGGCTTTGCTAGCTGGGAGGCTCCCTGCTCCTAGGTCTGCCTTGAGCGCCGAGCTGATCACTCGGTGCTCTACTTGTCTGTCTGTCGGTCATGTGACGCTGGCCACATCACATGACCCTCAGACCCCACTATAAATACAGGCAGCCTGCTGTCCACAGGTTGCCTGTTAATTCTAGGTTCCTGGCTATTTGTTGCACTACTGAATACTCGCCTGATCCTGTTCCATGACGATCCTTTGCCTGCTCCTCCTGTACTGCGCATCCCTCCTTGTATTGTAACCTCGGCTCCCACCTGACTACTCTTTGCGGACTCCTCTGGTACTTCTCTACTCTCCTGGTATTTGACCCCAGCTTCTCCTGACCATTCTTTGCTTAACCCTTTGTACTGCGTAGCTCTCTTGGTTCTGACCCGGTCCGTTCATGTTCCGTATTTTGTCTTGTCTGTCTTCCCTGCACATATCCTAAGTAAGGGACTGTCGTCCAGTTGTCCCCTGTCATCAGGACTCGTGAGGCAAGTAGGCAGGGCCAGGGGTGAGGGTGGAGCGCAGTGGTCACTATCCTTCCCCCTGTGTGTTTGTTTGGACGTAGCCGGCAGCGCGATCTGTATCTGCAGGCTGAATGGAGGAGCAGGGAGAAGTCTCCTGCTTCACCATTTAGTGCGGGAGAGACTGAGTGCGGGGAGCTGAGTGACAGGATCATCTGTATTGATGGAAGCACTCATTGCTTGTGGGCTCTGGTACCCCCCTAAGAGTGGACACCCGGGGCGGACGGCCACCCCCTTCAGAAATAATAGAGCTAAACAGATAGTCAGGAAACAAAGATAAAGGACGGCTCACCTCTGATTTGTGATGGCAAGGTGCACCAAACAGATGTTGTACCCAATCATCAAAAAACAATAGTAATAAAAATAGAATGGGCACTCATATATCCGGTACACAAAGTAGGCAAAGCGACTCGGGTGATGTGATAATAATATATTAATTTATTATAGCAATATGTATGCCAATGAATATCAATAATATTATACCATACACTATTGATATTATAACCTGAACAGAGCAATATCGCCAATATATCCTAAATGAATAAAACTGACATAAAATACACGATATATAATAAAAAATGCACAATATGTATAACAATCCACTGTTGTAGCTAATAGAAATCCGGTGCAAATAGTTGGGCTAAATAGATTATTGCTGTTATCTAAAACAGTGGCTGGCAGCAAATATATCTCCAGAGATAAATAAAGTGAATAATAATTAAATAGTGTATCCTGTGATATAAAACAGTTTGGTGTATATTATACCTCTATATACAATATATAAAGATAGTGAATATAGAAAAAATGGTGTACAATCAGTGCAAAATATAAATATAGATATATAAATATATAAATAATGTGAAAGGGTCTCTAGAGAGTCAACAATAATTTGCTGCGTCCTACTGATATAGTCTTTCTTTGATATTAGGAAATGTGGTCTGAATATCAACTGGATCCACACAATTCCTAGAGGTAGACTTGATTCCAGCAGATATCAGCCTAAACAGGCTTGAACGTAGTCAGCCACAACAAGCGCGGCAATATAAATGTATCCAGCAATGTTGCAAGGTAATTAAGCAGCAATACAATTTTCTCCGGCAATATTACAAAGACAGTGCAGATGTATCTGACAGTGTTGCGCCGGTTCAATTGTAGCCAGCAATATTACTCCGGTTCAGATATAGCAGTGCCGAATCGGTTTTACTCACATGCAGTCCTGCTCCCACCGTGGCGTCCCACGTGGTATGGGTTCAGGAGGACTCGCCTTTAGGTAGCACGATCAGAGTCTGTCTTGTTATCCGCTGGTAATGCTGTGTATACCCGACTGTGAACGGGAGCGCTGTCTATCTCAGGCTGTGACCCTATCTGGGTCAGTTCTGGTGATAGAAGGTCTCACTCGCTGGACTATATCCAAAGGGATCCACAGTTCGGTTAGCTGCAGTTCAGATGTCCTTTTTTGGAAAGCGCTTTCTCAATTCAGTCAATAGTAGAAAACTGTAGCCGGTCTCCTGTCAGGTCCAATTGCTCCTCACCAGACGCGTTTCGAAGGCTATCTGCCTTCTTCCTCAGTGGCTAATTTGGATCTGACTGACTTGCCGGCTATTTATCCATTTTGCCTCCAAAGGGCTCCTTATTAAACCTGGGATGGGCCCAAGAGGTCTGGATTCTCATGAATCTAATTAACATGTGTTGCGGTATTCCTGCGGTATATCTGCTGTTTTTATACACACATGCGTTTTTTATATTGTGTGTTCTTAAATCCGCTAAGATCCTTAGACATGTCCAATTTTATTATAGCAGATTGCATTTGGATCATATAAACAAAATTTCATCCAATATCATATGTTAATAAGAACACATTTTTATTAAAAAAAAAAAAAAAAAATATATAAAATATATATAAAAACTGAACACCTTAATTAAGAACATATTAAATAGTGGGGAGCTTCTGTATAAGGTCTAAAAATATATATAAAACTCTTTATAAAATCCTTTATATAAAATAGATTATATAATTATCTTATTCTCCATGATTTTGTGGGGTATTATATCTACTACAGGTATATATAAATATTTTTATAAGGTTTATATCAACATTTTTAATAGACAGCAGGATATATCTGATGGGGCTCATTCTTCTATAGAGTCTGCCCGAATCATTTCAGGGGATGAGCCCCATCAGATATATCCTGCTGTCTATTAAAAATGTTGATATAAACCTTATAAAAATATTTATATATACCTGTAGTAGATATAATACCCCACAAAATCATGGAGAATAAGATAATTATATAATCTATTTTATATAAAGGATTTTATAAAGAGTTTTATATATATTTTTAGACCTTATACAGAAGCTCCCCACTATTTAATATGTTCTTAATTAAGGTGTTCAGTTTTTATATATATTTTATATATTTATTTTTATTTTATTTTTTTTAATAAAAATGTGTTCTTATTAACATATGATATTGGATGAAATTTTGTTTATATGATCCAAATGCAATCTGCTATAATAAAATTGGACATGTCTAAGGATCTTAGCGGATTTAAGAACACACAATATAAAAAACGCATGTGTGTATAAAAACAGCAGATATACCGCAGGAATACCGCAACACATGTTAATTAGATTCATGAGAATCCAGACCTCTTGGGCCCATCCCAGGTTTAATAAGGAGCCCTTTGGAGGCAAAATGGATAAATAGCCGGCAAGTCAGTCAGATCCAAATTAGCCACTGAGGAAGAAGGCAGATAGCCTTCGAAACGCGTCTGGTGAGGAGCAATTGGACCTGACAGGAGACCGGCTACAGTTTTCTACTATTGACTGAATTGAGAAAGCGCTTTCCAAAAAAGGACATCTGAACTGCGGCTAACCGAACTGTGGATCCCTTTGGATATAGTCCAGCGAGTGAGACCTTCTATCACCAGAACTGACCCAGATAGGGTCACAGCCTGAGATAGACAGCGCTCCCGTTCACAGTCGGGTATACACAGCATTACCAGCGGATAACAAGACAGACTCTGATCGTGCTACCTAAAGGCGAGTCCTCCTGAACCCATACCACGTGGGACGCCACGGTGGGAGCAGGACTGCATGTGAGTAAAACCGATTCGGCACTGCTATATCTGAACCGGAGTAATATTGCTGGCTACAATTGAACCGGCGCAACACTGTCAGATACATCTGCACTGTCTTTGTAATATTGCCGGAGAAAATTGTATTGCTGCTTAATTACCTTGCAACATTGCTGGATACATTTATATTGCCGCGCTTGTTGTGGCTGACTACGTTCAAGCCTGTTTAGGCTGATATCTGCTGGAATCAAGTCTACCTCTAGGAATTGTGTGGATCCAGTTGATATTCAGACCACATTTCCTAATATCAAAGAAAGACTATATCAGTAGGACGCAGCAAATTATTGTTGACTCTCTAGAGACCCTTTCACATTATTTATATATTTATATATCTATATTTATATTTTGCACTGATTGTACACCATTTTTTCTATATTCACTATCTTTATATATTGTATATAGAGGTATAATATACACCAAACTGTTTTATATCACAGGATACACTATTTAATTATTATTCACTTTATTTATCTCTGGAGATATATTTGCTGCCAGCCACTGTTTTAGATAACAGCAATAATCTATTTAGCCCAACTATTTGCACCGGATTTCTATTAGCTACAACAGTGGATTGTTATACATATTGTGCATTTTTTATTATATATCGTGTATTTTATGTCAGTTTTATTCATTTAGGATATATTGGGGATATTGCTCTGTTCAGGTTATAATATCAATAGTGTATGGTATAATATTACTGATATTCATTGGCACATACATATTGCTATAATAAATTAATATATTATTATCACATCACCCGAGTCGCTTTGCCTACTTTGTGTACCGGATATATGAGTGCCCATTCTATTTTTATTACTAAACAGATAGTCCCCCACTTAACTCACAGATTGCCCTCAATAGTAATAGTGGCCCCTACAGTACCCCCAATAGCAATCCATTAGTAGTAGTGCACTCCATATTGTGCCCAAAAAAAGCCCCCGCAGTACATTCAATATTAATAATTAATAATGCCCCCATAATGAATCAAGTTCCCCCCTATAGTTCCCCCAGCAGTAACAAGGCCCCCTTATAAGGTACCCCTTTAGAGTCCAAAGAAGTATCCATGATGCAGTGTCCCTTTGGATATAATGACCCCCTGCAGTGTACCCTGTATTATGTGCCCTGTAGTGCCAGTATGTATAAGGCCCTTGTAGTGCTTCGGCCTGTGTTATAAACCCTCCCTCTATTTCCATCTGTATAATACTCCCTGTAGTTGTCTGGCCAGTATTATAATGCCTCCCCTAGAGTGGCCACTACAGTATAATGCCGATTACTACAGTATAGTGCTCATATGTATATTGCTCTCACCCCCCTATATCCCCCTGCAGCTGTAGTACATAATGCTTTCAATTTGTAGCATCATGCCTCTCTATATAATGTTCCCCCTGTAGTATAATGCTCTCCCCTGTAGTGTAATGCCCCTCTATATATAATGCTGTCCCCATATAGTACAATGCGTTCCCCTCCCTTATTATAATGCCCATTTTTTAAATGCTCTCCTCCTCTAGTATAAGTCCCCCATATATAATGCTCCCCTGTAGTATAATGCCCCATATATAATGCTCTCCCCCTCTAGTATAGTGGCCCATATATAATGCTCTCCCCCCTCTAGTATAATGCCCCATATATAATGCTCTCCCCCCCTCTAGTATAATGCCCCATATATAATGCTCTGTACTCTAGTATAATGCCCCCATATACAGTTAGGTCTATATATATTTGGACACTGACACAAATTTTGTTTTTATTACCTGTTTACTAAAACATTCAAGTTATAGTTATATAATGGACGTGGACATAAAGTCCAGACTTTTAGCTTTCATTTGAGGGTATCCACATTAAAATTGGATTAAGGAGTTTCAGCTCCTTTACATGTGGCTCCCTGTTTTTAAAGGGACCAAAAGTAATTGGACAATTGGCTCAACATCTGTTCCATGGGCAGGTGTGGTCAATTCCTTCATTATTTCATTCTCAATTAAGCACATAAAAGACCTGGAGTTGATTTGAGGTGTGGTGCTTGCATTTTAAAGATTTTGCTGAGAAGTAAACATGTTGTCAAAAGAGCTTTCCATGCAGGTGAAACAAGCCATCCATCATCTGCGAAAACAGAAAAAACCCATCCGAGAAATTGCTGCACTATTAGGAGTGGGAAAATCTACAGTTTGGTACATCCTGAGAAAGAAAGCACTGGTGACCTCAACAATGCAAAAAGACCTGGACGCGCACGGAAGACAACAGTGGTGGATGATCCCAGAATAATTACCATGGTGAAGAGAAACCCCTTCACAACAGCCAACCAAGTGAGTAACACTCTCCAGGATATAGGCGTGTAGCTGGCCAGCTAAGACCTGTCCTAGGTTGCTAGTATAGCTTATGTGTATACAGCTGGACCTGACAATAGCCTTAATACAGTTCCTATGTTTATGTGTTAAAGACAAAAGCAGAGTTACTTACTGTGACATCATGTTTTGGATGTCATATAACTGTTATATTTTGTGTTCACAGAAGCAGAAAAAGATAATGTGCCTTTAAGATTCATTTTGTTATGTAAGGTAAGCTCAGTAACATAACATAGTACATAAGGCCGAAAAAAGACATTTGTCCATCCAGTTTGGCCTGTTAACCTGCAAGTTGATCCAGAGGAAGGCAAAAAAAACCCTGTGAGGTAGAAGCCAATTTTTCCCTCTTTAGGGGAATAAAAAATTCCTTCCCGACTCCAATCAGGCAATCAGAATAACTCCCTGGATCAACGACCCCTCTCTAGTAGCTATAGCCTGTAATATTATTACGATCCAGAAACACATCCAGGCCCCTCTTGAATTCCTTTATTGTACTCACCATCACCACCTCCTCAGGCAGAGAGTTCCATAGTCTCACTGCTCTTACTGTAAAGAATCCTTTTCTATGTTTGTGTACAAACCTTCTTTCCTCCAGACGCAGAGGATGTCCCCTCGTCACAGTCACAGTCCTGGGGATAAATAGATGATGGGATAGATCTTTGTACTGACTCCTGATATATTTATACATAGTAATTAGATCTCCCCTCAGTCGTCTTTTTTCTAAAGTGAATAACCCTAATTTTGATAATCTTTCAGGGTACTGTAATTGCCCCATTCCAGTTATTACTTCAGTTGCCCTCCTCTGGACCCTCTCCAGCTCTGCTATGTCTGCCTTGTTCACAGGAGCCCAGAACTGTACACAGTACTCCATGTGTGGTCTGACTAGCGATTTGTAAAGTGGTAGGACTATGTTCTTATCATGGGCATCTATGCCCCTTCTGATGCAAGCCATTATCTTATTGGCCTTGGCAGCAGCTGCCTGACACTGGTTTTTGCAGCTTAGTTTGCTGTTTATTAAAATTCCTAGATCCTTTTCCATGTCAGTGTTACCGAGTGTTTTATCATTTAGTATGTAGAATCTCTTAGAAAACCTTCAAACAGTTTACCCACAACAGATGTTAAACTTACCGGCCTATAGTTTCCAGGCTCTGTTTTTGGACCCTTTTTGAATATTGGCACCACATTTGCTATGCGCCAATCCTATGGGACATTCCCTGTCAGTATAGAGTCCGCAAATATCAGAAATAAGGAAAACAACAAAGGAAATGGAGCTCAAAGTTTTTTCCCTGTCCTCTGGCATCACATGTATGTAATTTTAATCATGTTCTGTCATACCATAATAAAATTTAATACTCATCATTTGGTACTTTGAGCTCCATTTCCTTTGTTGTTTTGCTATTGTACTCGGGAGCTTGTACCGAGTTAATTCTTAGGGGTGTCCTTTGTGGGTATATTGGGTGGGCACCGCCCCCTTTTCCCTTTGACACCCCTGGGGTCCTTCCCCTTTTTATCAGAAATAAGGGTCTGGCTATGACATCACTTAATTCCCTTAGGATACGGGGGTGTATGCCATCTGGTCTTGGCGATTTGTCTATTTTAATCTTTTTAAGTCGCTGTTGTACTTCTTCCTGGGTCAGACAGGACACTTTTAATGGGGAATTTATTTCTACATTCAGCATTTCATCTGACAGTTTATTTTCCTCAGTGAATACATTGGATAAATAAATATTTAACAGCTTTGCTTTCTCCTCGTCGCTCTCTGCGACTCCCCCCTCATCACTCTTTAAAGGGCCGACACCTTCAGATTTATACTTTTTAACATTTATATAATTGAAGAACATTTTAGGGTTAGTTTTACTCTCTTTGGCAATTAATCTCTTGTTCTCTAGTTTGGCCGCTTTTATTTGTTTTTTACATGTTCTATTTTTTTCCTTATAGTTTTTCAGTGCTTCCGTGCTACCCTCCTGTTTTAGTGATTTAAATGCTTTCTTTTTGTCATTTATTGCTTTCTTTTTGTCATTTATCCACATTGGTTTCTTCTTGTTCCTTAACCTTTTATTCCCATACGGTATGTACCTCTCACAATGAGATTTTAGGATGTTTTTAAAGATATCCCATTTTGTGGCTGTATTTTTATTTTTGAGGACTTTATCCCATTTAAAGTGCGGTATCTGTGGATCACTACAGCTGAGTAATGGATTTAAGGTGCTCTTGGTTTATGTGACCCACCCAGTCACAGAAAGGGAATACAAAAATATATAGGATAAACCAGGCACTCAAGTATGGAGTAAATTGATAAGGATGTTTATTCCCACAATGACAATAGAATATAACAATAAAATTCACCAATAAAATACCATAAAACACTTTAAACCATAAATAGTAATAGCAGCAATATTCGACATATACACTATAAATCAATACGTTAATTGAATAGCAGCGGCATATATGTTAAAATCAATACATTAATAAGCAGCAGCAGTGGGCATATGCGTTAATTAATAAGCAGCGGCAATGGGCATATGCGGCTTATTTGTTGATACTGAAGTCATTTGGGTTCAGAAGAAAACGCAAAGAAAACGCAATTTCGTACTTGGTAGCAGAGTCTTATAAGCGCTCTTTTGGTTTCGGTAATGCTGAATTGCACAGCGGTGGCGTCCCACCGATTTGAGCAACTATGTTGCTTAGTTTTACCTGGCCAGTGTGTCTTTATCCTACGTCCGGACCTGTAGAGATTTGCTGTGGGCGCGGTGTCACCTGGATATCCTGCTCACGGAAACTATGTCTGTGGCTTTGTTTGGATTCCTCCGGTGTTCGTCGCTTTCGGTCACAGCTAGTCGATCTTGGAAGTCCAGGGGAGCTATTTTTCCAGCATGCCGGTACAGGGTATTTAACCATACGCGTTTCGGGGCTCTCTGAGGAAGGGGTCATTCAGAGAACCCCGAAACGCGTATGGTTAAATACCCTGTACCGGCATGCTGGAAAAATAGCTCCCCTGGACTTCCAAGATCGACTAGCTGTGACCGAAAGCGACGAACACCGGAGGAATCCAAACAAAGCCACAGACATAGTTTCCGTGAGCAGGATATCCAGGTGACACCGCGCCCACAGCAAATCTCTACTGGTCCGGACGTAGGATAAAGACACACTGGCCAGGTAAAACTAAGCAACATAGTTGCTCAAATCGGTGGGACGCCACCGCTGTGCAATTCAGCATTACCGAAACCAAAAGAGCGCTTATAAGACTCTGCTACCAAGTACGAAATTGCGTTTTCTTTGCGTTTTCTTATGAACCCAAATGACTTCAGTATCAACAAATAAGCCGCATATGCCCATTGCCGCTGCTTATTAATTAACGCATATGCCCACTGCTGCTGCTTATTAATGTATTGATTTTAACATATATGCCGCTGCTATTCAATTAACGTATTGATTTATAGTGTATATGTCGAATATTGCTGCTATTACTATTTATGGTTTAAAGTGTTTTATGGTATTTTATTGGTGAATTTTATTGTTATATTCTATTGTCATTGTGGGAATAAACATCCTTATCAATTTACTCCATACTTGAGTGCCTGGTTTATCCTATATATTTCTTTATCCCATTTAGTTAGGCCTATGGCCTCTCTTAGTTGGCTAAATTTTGCTTTTTTGAAGTTTGGTATTTTTGTTCCTCCCTGTAAAAACGCTCTTTTGAATGCTAATTGGAAGGTTATTACTTTATCGTCACTATTTCCCAGGTGTCCCCCAACCTGCACGTCTGTTGTTCTGTCAGGCCTATTGGTTAATACTAAGTCCAGTATGGCCGTCCCTCTAGTCGGGTCCTGAACCAGTTGGGAGAGGTAATTGTCTTTGGTTATTGCCAAGAACCTGTTTCCTTTATGAGATGTACAGGTTTCAGTTTCCCAGTCTATATCTGGGTAGTTGAAGTCCCCCATAATAACCACCTCATTATGATTTGCCCTCTCGTCTATCTCGTTTAGTAGTATATTTTCTGTGGACTCTGGTATATTAGTTGGTTTATAGTAATCTCCTATTAGTAATTTATTGTTGTTTTTAGCTCATGTATCTCTACCCACAGTGACTCCACATGTTCATGTCCCTCACTTATATCTTCCCAGAGTGTGGGCTTTAGACAGAACTTTATACATAAAGGCATACCCCCCCCCCCCCCCTCCGGTTTTGACGATCCTTTCTAAACAGACTGTAACCTTGTACATTAACTGCCCAGTCATAGCTATCATCCAGCCATGTTTCTGTTATTCCCACTATGTCATAGTCCTCCTCACACATCACTAATTCCAGTTCACCAGTTTTATTAGTCAGGCTTCTGGCATTAGTATACATACATTTGGGAGGTTTATGTATATTTTTTTACCCTACACCTTTCCTTCTGAACTGTTCTAGTCCCTCCTTCCATTCCTCCCCCAGTCCCACTACCTTGCCCCCGGTCTCTATCTGCCCTATCTTCTCCTCCTATAATGTAATTTCCCTCCCCCCCCAGTCCCTAGTTTAACCCCTTAAGGACACAGGGCGTACCGGTACGCCCTATTTCCCGAGTCCTTAAGGACACAGGACGTACCGGTACGTCCTAACTTTAAATAGGCATTCCGGCGCCCCAGGGGGTAATCTGAACAGGATGCCGGCTGAAATCATTCAGCCTGCATCCTGTCACAACGCCAGGGGGGGGTCATGTGACCCCCCCGTGTCGGCGATCGCAGCAAACCGCAGGTCAATTCAGACCTGCGGTTTGCTGCGCTTTTTGCAGTTTCTGATCCCCGCGGTCCCTGACCGCGGGGATCAGAAACTTTAGAGTGCCTAAAATCAAGATTTTGCACCCCCCCTGCACGATTTGATGCCGGCGGGTGGTGCGGGCGGGGGATGGCGCAGGCGGTGGGGGCGTTGCGGGAGGCGGGCGGTGTGGCAAGCGGGATCGTGATCCCCTGCCCGCCTCCCCTTGAAAATTTGTTGGCTTCTAGTGGGTTATACCAGGGTGCCAGCACATTGCTGACACCCTGGTATAAACGGCTGACATCTGTGCAGATGTCAGCCGTTTAACCCTTTCCATACCGCGGTCCGTACGGACCGCGGTATGGAAAAGGTTATCAGTCATCGGTCAGGGAGCTCCCTCCCTCTCCCATCGGGGGGCTGCTGTGCCTTGGCAGCCCCCCGATGGAGAGGGAGAGAGCCCCCTGACAGCCCCCTGCTCACCCTTCCCCGTCTGCGAAGATGTGGCAGACGGGGAAGGTTCCCATGGCAACAGGACGCCTTCTCAGGCGTCCTGCTGTCCATGGTGCTGAACAGATCTATGCTAAAAGCATAGATCTGTTCAGTGTAAGTAAAATACAGTACAGTACAATATATATTGTACTGTACTGTATTATACAGACATCAGACCCACTGGATCTTCAAGAACCAAGTGGGTCTGGGTCAAAAAAATGTAAAACAAAGTGAAAAAAGTTAAGGAAAAAAAACCAAAACATTTATCACTGAATAAAAATAAAAAAAATAAAATACACTACACATATTAGGTATTTCCGCGTCCGTAACGACCTGATCTATAAAACGGTCATGTTACTTTTTAAAATAAAAACTATGAGAAAATTGAAATTTTGCCCACCTTACTTCCCAAAAAAGGTAATAAAAGTGATCAAAAAAGTCGCATGTACGCCAAAATAGTACCAATCAAACCGTCATCTCATCCCGCAAAAATCATACCCTACCCAAGATAATCGCCCAAAAACTGAAAAAACTATGGCTCTTAGACTATGGAGACACTAAAACATTTTTTGGGTTTTAAAAATGAAGTTATTGTATAAAAATTACATAAATAAAAAAAATTGTATACATATTAGGTATCGCCGTGTCTGTGACAACCTGCTCTATAAAATTACCACATGATCTAACCTGTCAGATGAATGTTGTAAATAACAAAAAAAAAAGTGCCAAAAAAGCTATTTCTTGTTACCTTGCCGCACAAAAAGTGTAATATAGAGCAACCAAAAATCATATGTACCCTAAACTAGTACCAACAATACTGCCACCCTATTCTGTACTTTCTAAAATGGGGTCACTTTTTTGGAGTTTCTACTCTAGGGGTGCATCAGGGGGGCTTCAAATGGGACATGGTGTCAAAAAACCAGTCCAGCAAAATCTGCCTTCCAAAAATCGTATGGCATTCCTTTCCTTCTGAGCCCTGCCGTGTGCCCGTACAGCGGTTTACGACCACATATGGGGTGTTTCTGTAAACTACAGAATCAGGGCCATAAATAATGAGTTTGGTTTGGCTGTTAACCCTTGCTTTGTAACTGGAAAAAAAAAAATTAAAATGGAAAATCTGCCAAAAAAGAAATTTTGAAATTGTATCTCTATTTTCCACTAAATCTTGTGCAACACCTAAAGGGTTTACAAAGTTTGTAAAATCAGTTTTAAATACCTTGAGGGGTGTAGTTTCTTAGATGGGGTCATTTTTATGGAGTTTCTACTCTAGGGGTGCATCAGGGGGTCTTCAAATGGGACATGGTGTCAAAAAACAGTCCAGCAAAATCTGGCTTCCAAAAACCATACGGTGCACCTTTCACTCTACGCCCCGCTGTGTGGCCGTACAGTAGTTTACGGCCACATATGAGGTGTTTCTGTAAACGGCAGAGTCAGGGCAATAAAGATACAGTCTTGTTTGGCTGTTAACCCTTGCTTTGTTAGTGGAAAAAATGGGTTAAAATGGAAAATTAGGCAAAAAAAATGAAATTCGCAAATTTCATCCCCATTTGCCAATAACTCTTGTGCAACACCTAAAGGGTTAACGAAGTTTGTAAAATCAGTTTTGAATACCTTGAGGGGTGTAGTTTATAGAATGGGGTCATTTTTGGGCGGTTTCTATTATGTAAGCCTCGCAAAGTGACTTCAGACCTGTAGTGGTCCCTAAAAATTGGGTTTTTGTAAATTTCTGAAAAATTTCAAGATTTGCTTCTAAACTTCTAAGCCTTGTAACATCCCCAAAAAATAAAATATCATTCCCAAAATAATTCAAACATTAAGTAGACATATGGGGAATGTTAAGTCATCACAATTTTTTGGGGTATTACTATGTATTACAGAAGTAGAGAAACTGAAACTTTGAAATTTGCTAATTTTTCCAATTTTTTGGTAAAAATAGGTATTTTTTTATGGAAAAAAATTAACTTTTTTGACCCAATTTTAGCAGTGTCATGAAGTACAATATGTGACGAAAAAACAATCTCAGAATGGCCTGGATAAGTCAAAGTGTTTTAAAGTTATCACCACTTAAAGTGACACTGGTCAGATTTGCAAAAAATGGCCTGGTCCTTAACCACCTCAGCCCCCAGTGCTTAAACACCCTTAATGACCAGGCCACTTTTTACACTTCTGACCTACAGTACTTTCACCGTTTATTGCTCGGTCATGCAACTTACCACCCAAATGAATTTTACCTCCTTTTCTTCTCACTAATAGAGCTTTCATTTGGTGGTATTTCATTGCTGCTGAAATTTTTACTTTTTTTGTTATTAACCACCTCTGGACCGCCTAACGCAGGATCGCGTTCCGGAGGTGGCAGCCCTGCGCAGAGTCACGCATATATGCGTCATCTCGCGATGGCCGAGATTTCCTGTGAACGCGCGCACACAGGCGTGCGCGCTCACAGGAACGGAAGGTAAGAGAGTTGATCTCCAGCCTGCCAGCGGCGATCGTTCGCTGGCAGGCTGGAGATGTGTTTTTTTTAACCCCTAACAGGTATATTAGACGCTGTTTTGATAACAGCGTCTAATATACCTGCTACCTGGTCCTCTGGTGGTCCCATTTGTTTGGATCGACCACCAGAGGACACAGGTAGCTCAGTAAAGTCCCACCAAGCACCACTACACTACACTACACCCCCCCGTCACTTATTAACCCCTTATTAGCCCTGATCACCCCATATAGACTCCCTGATCACCCCCCTGTCATTGATTACCCCCCTGTCATTGATCACCCCCCTGTAAAGCTCCATTCAGATGTCCGCATGATTTTTACGGATCCACTGATAGATGGATCGGATCCGCAAAACGCATCCGGACGTCTGAATGAAGCCTTACAGGGGCGTGATCAATGACTGTGGTTATCACCCCATATAGACTCCCTGATCACCCCCCCTGTCATTGAATACACCCCTGTCATTGATCAACCCCCTGTAAAGCTCCATTCAGACGTCCGCATGATTTTTAAGGATCCACTGATAGATGGATCGGATCCGCAAAACGCATCCGGACGTCTGAATGAAGCCTTACAGGGGCGTGATCAATGACTGTGGTGATCACCCCATATAGACTCCCTGATCACCCCCCTGTAAAGCTCCATTCAGATGTCCGCATGATTTTTACGGATGCACTGATAGATGGATCCGATCCGCAAAACGCATCCGGACGTCTGAATGAAGACTTACAGGGGCATGATCAATGACTGTGGTGATCACCCCATATAGACTCCCTGATCACCCCCCTGTAAAGCTCCATTCAGATGTCCGCATGATTTTTACGGATGCACTGATAGATGGATCCGATCCGCAAAACGCATCCGGACGTCTGAATGAAGCCTTACAGGGGCATGATCAATGACTGTGGTGATCACCCCATATAGACTCCCTGATCACCCCCCTGTAAAGCTCCATTCAGATGTCCGCATGATTTTTACGGATGCACTGATAGATGGATCGGATACGCAAAACGCATCCGGACGTCTGAATGAAGCCTTACAGGGGCGTGATCAATGACTGTGGTGATCACCCCATATAGACTCCCTGATCACCCCCCTGTCATTGATTACCCCCCTGTCATTGATTACCCCCCTGTAAAGCTCCATTCAGACGTCCGCATGATTTTTACGGATCCACTGATAGATGGATCGGATCCGCAAAACGCATCCGGACGTCTGAATGAAGCCTTACAGGGGCGTGATCAATGACTGTGGTGATCACCCCATATAGACTCCCTGATCACCCCCCTGTCATTGATCAACCCCCTGTCATTGATCACCCCCCCTGTCATTGATCACCCCCCCCCCCTGTAAGGCTCCATTCAGACATTTTTTTGGCCCAAGTTAGCGGAATTATTATTTTTTTTTCTTACAAAGTCTCATATTCCACTAACTTGTGTCAAAAAATAAAATCTCACATGAACTCACCATACCCCTCACGGAAACCAAATGCGTAAAATTTTTTAGACATTTATATTCCAGACTTCTTCTCACGCTTTAGGGCCCCTAGAATGCCAGGGCAGTATAAATACCCCACATGTGACCCCATTTCGGAAAGAAGACACCCCCAGGTATTCCGTGAGGGGCATATTGAGTCCATGAAAGATTGAAATTTTTGTCCCAAGTTAGCGGAACGGGAGACTTTGTGAGAAAAAAATAAAAAATATCAATTTCCGCTAACTTGTGCCAAAAAAAAAAAATTCTATGAACTCGCCATGCCCCTCATTGAATACCTTGGGGTGTCTTCTTTCCAAAATGGGGTCACATGTGGGGTATTTATACTGCCCTGGCATTCTAGGGGCCCCAAAGCGTGAGAAGAAGTCTGGTATCCAAATATCTAAAAATGCCCTCCTAAAAGGAATTTGGGCACCTTTGCGCATCTAGGCTGCAAAAAAGTGTCACACATCTGGTATCGCCGTACTCAGGAGAAGTTGGGGAATGTGTTTTGGGGTGTCATTTTACATATACCCATGCTGGGTGAGATAAATATCTTGGTCAAATGCCAACTTTGTATAAAAAAATGGGAAAAGTTGTCTTTTGCCAAGATATTTATCTCACCCAGCATGGGTATATGTAAAATGACACCCCAAAACACATTGCCCAACTTCTCCTGAATACGGCGATACCACATGTGTGACACTTTTTTGCAGCCTAGGTGGGCAAAGGGGCCCATATTCCAAAGAGCACCTTTAGGATTTCACAGGTCATTTACCTACTTACCACACATTAGGGCCCCTGGAAAATGCCAGGGCAGTATAACTACCCCACAAGTGACCCCATTTTGGAAAGAAGACACCCCAAGGTATTCCGTGAGGGGCATGGCGAGTTCCTAGAATTTTTTATTTTTTGTCACAAGTTAGTGGAAAATGCTGATTTTTTTTTTTGATTTTTTTTTTCATACAAAGTCTCATATTCCACTAACTTGTGACAAAAAATAAAAACTTCCATGAACTCACTATGCCCATCAGCGAATACCTTGGGGTCTCTTCTTTCCAAAATGGGGTCACTTGTGGGGTAGTTATACTGCCCTGGCATTCTAGGGGCCCAAATGTGTGGTAAGGAGTTTGAAATCAAATTCTGTAAAAAATGACCTGTGAAATCCGAAAGGTGCTCTTTGGAATATGGGCCCCTTTGCCCACCTAGGCTGCAAAAAAGTGTCACACATCTGGTATTGCCGTACTCAGGAGAAGGTGGGGAATGTGTTTTGGGGTGTCATTTTACATATACCCATGCTGGGTGAGAGAAATATCTTGGCAAAAGACAACTTTTCCCATTTTTTTTATACAAAGTTGGCATTTGACCAAGATATTTATCTCACCCAGCATGGGTATATGTAAAAAGACACCCCAAAACACATTCCCCACCTTCTCCTGAGTACGGAGATACCACATGTGTGACACTTTTTTGCAGCCTAGGTGGGGAAAGGGGCCCACATTCCAAAGAGCACCTTTCGGATTTCACCGGCCATTTTTTACAGATTTTGATTTCAAACTACTTACCACACATTAGGGCCCCTAGATTCCCAGGGCAGTATAACTACCCCACAAGTGACCCCATTTTGGAAAGAAGACACCCCAAGGTATTCGCTGATGGGCATAGTGAGTTCATGGAAGTTTTTATTTTTTGTCACAAGTTAGTGGAATATGAGACTTTGTAAGAAAAAAAAAAAAATCATCATTTTCCGCTAACTTGTGACAAAAAATAAAAAAGTTAGTTATACTGCCCTGGCATTCTAGGGGCCCTAATGTGTGGTAAGTAGGTAAATGACCTGTGAAATCCAAAAGGTGCTCTTTGGAATGTGGGCCCCTTTGCCCACCTAGGCTGCAAAAAAGTGTCACACATGTGGTATCGCCGTATTCAGGAGAAGTTGGGCAATGTGTTTTGGGGTGTCTTTTTACATATACTCATGCTGGGTGAGAGAAATATCTCGGCAAAAGACAACTTTTCCCATTTTTTATACAAAGTTGGCATTTGACCAAGATATTTATCTCACCCAGCATGGGTATATGTAAAATGACACCCCAAAACACATTGCCCAACTTCTCCTGAGTACGGCGATACCAGATGTGTGACACTTTTTTGCAGCCTAGATGCGCAAAGGGGCCCACATTCCTTTTATGAGGGCATTTTTAGACATTTGGATCCCAGACTTCTTCTCACGCTTTAGGGCCCCTAAAAAGCCAGGGCAGTATAAATACCCCACATGTGACCCCATTTTGGAAAGAAGACACCCCAAGGTATTCAATGAGGGGCATGGCGAGTTCATAGAATTTTTTTTTTTTGGCACAAGTTAGCGGAAATTGATTTTTTATTTATTTTTCTCGCAAAGTCTCCCTTTCCGCTAACTTGGGACAAAAATTTCAATCTTTCATGGACTCAATATGCCCCTCAGCGAATACCTTGGGGTGTCTTCTTTCCGAAATGGGGTCACATGTGGGGTATTTATACTGCCCTGGCATTCTAGGGGCCCTAAAGCGTGAGAAGAAGTCTGGAATATAAATGTCAAAAAAATTTTACGCATTTGGATTCCGTGAGGGGTATGGTGAGTTCATGTGAGATTTTATTTTTTGACACAAGTTAGTGGAATATTAGACTTTGGTAATTTCCGCTAACTTGGGCAAAAAAAATGTCTGAATGGAGCCTTACAGGGGGGTGATCAATGACAGGGGGGTGATCAATGACAGGGGGGTGATCAGGGAGTCTATATGGGGTGATCACCCCCCTGTCATTGATCACCCCCCTATAAGGCTCCATTCAGATGTCCGTATGGGTTTTGCGGATCCGATCCATGTATCCGTGGATCCGTAAAAAACATACGGACATCTGAATGCAGCCTTACAGGGGGGTGATCAATGACAGGGGGGTGATCAGGGAGTCTATATGGGGTGATCACCCCCCTGTCATTGATCACCCCCCTGTAAGGCTCCATTCAGATGTCCGTATGCGTTTTGCGGATCCGATCCATGTATCCGTGGATCCGTAAAAAACATACGGACATCTGAATGCAGCCTTACAGGGGGGTGATCAATGACAGGGGGTGATCAGGGAGTCTATATGGGGTGATCACCCCCCTGTCATTGATCACCCCCCTATAAGGCTCCATTCAGATGTCCGTATGTGTTTTGCGGATCCGATCCATGTATCCGTGGAGCCGTAAAAAACATACGGACATCTGAATGCAGCCTTACAGGGGGGTGATCAATGACAGGGGGGTGATCAGGGAGTCTATATGGGGTGATCACCCCCCTGTCATTGATCACCTTCCTATAAGGCTCCATTCAGACGTCCGTATGTGTTTTGCGGATCCGATCCATGTATCAGTGGATCCGTAAAAATCATACGGACGTCTGAATGGAGCCTTACAAGGGGGTGATCAATGACAGGGCGGTGATCAATGACAGGGGGGTGATCAGGGAGTCTATATGGGGTAATCACCCCCCTGTCATTGATCACCCCCCTATAAGGCTCCATTCAGACGCCTGTATGTGTTTTGCGGATCCGATCCATGTATCAGTGGATCCGTAAAAAACATAGGGACATCTGAATGCAGCCTTACAGGGGGGTGATCAATGACAGGGGGGTGATCACCCCCCTGTCATTGATCATTCAGACGTCCGTATGTGTTTTGCGGATCCGATCCATGTATCAGTGGATCCGTAAAAATCATACGGACGTCTGAATGGAGCCTTACAAGGGGGTTATCAATGACAGGGGGGTGATCAGGGAGTCTATATGGGGTGATCACCCCCTTGTAAGGCTCCATTCAGACGCCTGTATGTGTTTTGCGGATCCGATCCATGTATCAGTGGATCCGTAAAAAACATACGGACATCTGAATGCAGCCTTACAGGGGGGTGATCAATGACAGGGGGGTGATCAGGGAGTCTATATGGGGTGATCACCCCCCTGTCATTGATCACCTTCCTATAAGGCTCCATTCAGACGTCCGTATGTGTTTTGCGGATCCGATCCATGTATCAGTGGATCCGTAAAAATCATACGGACGTCTGAATGGAGCCTTACAAGGGGGTGATCAATGACAGGGCGGTGATCAATGACAGGGGGGTGATCAGGGAGTCTATATGGGGTAATCACCCCCCTGTCATTGATCACCCCCCTATAAGGCTCCATTCAGACGCCTGTATGTGTTTTGCGGATCCGATCCATGTATCAGTGGATCCGTAAAAAACATAGGGACATCTGAATGCAGCCTTACAGGGGGGTGATCAATGACAGGGCGGTGATCAATGACAGGGGGGTGATCACCCCCCTGTCATTGATCACCCCCCTATAAGGCTCCATTCAGACGTCCGTATGTGTTTTGCGGATCCGATCCATGTATCAGTGGATCCGTAAAAATCATACGGACGTCTGAATGGAGCCTTACAAGGGGGTTATCAATGACAGGGGGGTGATCAGGGAGTCTATATGGGGTGATCACCCCCTTGTAAGGCTCCATTCAGACGCCTGTATGTGTTTTGCGGATCCGATCCATGTATCAGTGGATCCGTAAAAAACATACGGACATCTGAATGCAGCCTTACAGGGGGGTGATCAATGACAGGGGGGGGTGATCAGGGAGTCTATATGGGGTGATCACCCCCGTCATTGATCACCCCCCTGTAAGGCTCCATTCAGACGTCCGTATGAGTTTTGCGAATCCGATCCATGTATCAGTGGATCCGTAAAAATCATACGGACGTCTGAATCGAGCCTTACAGGGGGGTGATCAATGACAGGGGGGTGATCAATGACAGGGGGGTGATCAGGGAGTCTATATGGGGTGATCAGGGGTGATCAAGGGTGAATAAGGGGTTAATAAGTGACAAGGGGGGGGGTGTAGTGTAGTGTAGTGGTGCTTGATTACTGAGCTACCTGTGTCCTCTGGTGGTCGATCCAAACAAAAGGGACCACCAGAGGACCAGGTAGCAGGTATATTAGACGCTGTTATCAAAACAGCGTCTAATATACCTGTTAGGGGTTAAAAAAATCACATCTCCAGCCTGCCAGCGAACGATCGCCGCTGGCAGGCTGGAGATCCACTCGCTTACCTTCCGTTTCTGTGAGCGCGCGCGCCTGTGTGCGCGCGTTCACAGGAAATCTCGGCTCACGCGAGATGACGCGTATCTGCGTCGCTGAGCGCAGGGCTGCCACCTCCGGAACGCGAATCTGCGTTAGGCCGTCCGGAGGTGGTTAAGGTGAAATAAGGCTGTGTCCTTAAGGGGTTAAACACTCCTCCAACCTTCTAGCCATATTTCTCCCCAACACAGCTGCCCCTTCCCCATTGAGGTGCAGCCCGTCCCTACGATAGAGCCTGTAGCTGATAGAGAAGTCAGCCCAGTTCTCCAGGAACCCACACCCCTCCTTCCTACACCAGTTCTTGAGCCACTTGTTAATCTCCCTAATCTCCCGCTGCCTTTCTTGTGTGGCTCGTGGTACAGGCAGTATTTCGGAAAATACTACCTTTGAGGTCCTTGCCCTAAGCTTTTGACCTAAATCCCTGAAATCATTTTTAAGGACTCTCCACCTACCTCTAACTTTGTCATTGGTTCCGATATGGACCATGACCACTGGATCTTCTCCAGTCCCTCCCAGTAATCTGTCAACTTGATCCGCGATGTGTCGAACTCTAGCGCCAGGAAGACAGCACACTGTTCGGCAATCACAGTCTTTGTGACAGATTTCCCTATCTGTTCCCCTAATAATGGAGTCTCCCACTACCAGCACCTGTCTGGCCTGCCCTGCTCTCCTGCTTACTGGAGCTGACATTCCCCTGACTGACAGGGGAAGTGTCCGGCTGCAGCAGTGCCGTCCCTGGACTGACACCCCCCTCATCTGCCAAATGTGCTTGTTGGGGTGTGTCAGATCAGGGCTAGCCTCCCTGGCACTCTTCCCTCTACCCCGCTTTCTAACTGTTACCCAGCTAGCTACCTCACTTTCCTCAGCCTCCTCTCTGTCACCCTCCCCCTCATCTACCCCAAAAAGTGCTTGCTCGGTAAGAAGCAAACTCTTTTGCAAATTGTCAATGCCTCTCAGTGTTGCAATTTGCCCGTTTAGAGACTCGATTTGCGATTCCAAGCGGGTAATTTGCTGACATCTTGAACAAAGATATACACCCTCGAACGGCTGTTCCAGGACTGCATACATCATGCAAGATGTGTACTGGACTGCGTTGTCAATTGTGCAACACATACTAAATGGGGATTACAACACAAAAGCAAAAAATACAATATAATGTAGTAATAAGAAACTGGCTAATTGCAGTCCCCCACTGAAGTCCCTGAATCTAAAGTCATTTAATCTTAAGTCACACACTTACACAACCACACACTTAACCACGCGTCACGGTCAAACTCACGTTATACAGGATGGGCCATTTATATGGATCCACCTTAATAAAATGGGAATGGTTGGTGATATTAACTTCCTGTTTGTGGCACATTAGTATATGTGAGGGGGGAAACTTTTCAAGATGGGTGGTGACCATGGTGGCCATTTTGAAGTCGGACATTTTGAATCCAACTTTTGTTTTTTCAATAGGAAGAGGGTCATGTGACACATCAAACTTAGTGGGAATTTCACAAGAAAAACAATGGTGTGCTTGGTTTTAACGTAACTTTATTCTTTCATGAGTTATTTACAAGTTTCTGACCACTTATAAAATGTGTTCAATGTGCTGCCCATTGTGTTGGATTGTCAATGCAACCCTCTTCTCCCACTCTTCACACACTGATAGCAACACCGCAGGAGAAATGCTAGCACAGGCTTCCAGTATCCATAGTTTCAGGTGCTGCACATCTCGTATCTTCACAGCATAAGGAGAAGATTTTGTTCAGTGATGAGGCAAACTTTTATGTGAATGGTGAAGTTAACAAACAAAACCACCGCTATTGGTCTGACACTAACCCACATTGGATAGATCCCTCCAAGACTGGTATTGTGTGGTATATGGGGTACAAAGATAGTGGGGCCATTCTTCATCAATGGAAACCTCAAGGCCACTGGATAAGCGAAATTGCTACATGATGATGTGTTTCCCTCTTTATGCACTGAAGCTGGCACGTTCCCTGAGTTTTTCCAGCAAGATGGTGCACCACCACATTATGGGTGTCAGGTCCGAGTATTCCTAGATAAACAGTTTCCTGGAAAGTGGATTGGTCATCGTGGGCCAGTTGAATGGCCCCCACGGTCTCCCGATCTGACCCCCTTAGACTTTTATCTTTGGGGTCATCTGAAGGCAATTGTCTATGCAGTGAAGACACGAGATGTGCAGCACCTGAAACTATGGATACTGGAAGCCTGTGCTAGCATTTCTCCTGCGGTGTTGCTATCAGTGTGTGAAGAGTGGGAGAAGAGGGTTGCATTGACAATCCAACACAATGGGCAGCACATTGAACACATTTTATAAGTGGTCAGAAACTTGTAAATAACTCATGAAAGAATAAAGTTACGTTAAAACCAAGCACACCATTGTTTTTCTTGTGAAATTCCCACTAAGTTTGATGTGTCACATGACCCTCTTCCTATTGAAAAAACTAAAGTTGGATTCAAAATGGCCGACTTCAAAATGGCCGCCATGGTCACCACTCATCTTGAAAAGTTTCCCCCCTCACATATACTAATGTGCCACAAACAGGAAGTTAATATCACGAACCATTCCCATTTTATTAAGGTGTATCAATATAAATGGCCCACCCTGTATATCTGCTTATATAAATATAAATGAAGCTCACTACACCAGCCTGGTTTGTTTTCCCTCTGGATTATTACGGCGTTCCCTATGAGATAAAACTGACCTGTTCTTTTGGGAAGGTGAGATGACAAAAAGTGATTTTGATGTTTTTATTTCCCCATTATGCCATTTGCCAAATGGGATATTTTTATATTTTAATAGTAGGGTGTTTTTGAATGCAGTGATAGCTATGATGTTTATTTTTTTTAATTATGTATTTTAATTTTGGGAAAATAGTGTGATTTAATTTGTATATATATACACATATATTTTTATAGTTCCCCTAATAGTCTTCAAATCAAAGGTAGGGTCTTCATAGGAAGACAGCTGTTGCAGCCTTGAATCATTCAGGAGCACCAAGGGTCAATAGGGGGAGCCGATGCATGGTCACATTTCCCCAAGGCACATGAGGGGGTTAAATGTGTGCAATCAACGTTATCGTCAATCACATACATTAGCCCCAGGTGCCATTTTTCACTTTAAGGACCAGGCCATTTTTAGCAAATCTGACATGTGTCACTTTATGTGGTAATAACTTTAAAACGCTTTTACTTAACCAGGCCATTCTGAGCTTGTTTTCTCGTCAAGTATTGTACTTCAAGACACTGGTAAAATGGAGTAAAAAAAAAATCATTTTTATTTATAACAAATTTGCCCCAAAAATCTGGAAAAATTAGCAAATTTGCAAATTTCAATTTCCCTAAATACCTTCAAAAATAGTTATTACTTTACATTCCCTATATGTCTACTTTGTGTTTGAATCATTTTGAAAATGACATTTTACTTTTTGGGGACGTTAGAAGGCTTAGAAGTAACTCTTAAAATATTTAAGAACATTTCCAAACCCCAATTTTTTCAGGACCAGTTCAGTTATGAAGTCACTTTCTAGAACTTACATATTAGAAACTAGGGATCGACCGATATTGATTTTTTAGGGCCGATACCGATAATTTGTGAACTTTCAGGCCGATAGCCGATAATTTATACTGATATTCTGGGTATTTTTATTTTTGAGAAAAAAAAAAATTTCCTACACAAATCTGCTGAAAATTAATATGTTTATTGTTAACGTGTATTTATTTTATTTTTTTTGTAAATCTTTTTCATTTATACTTAATATTTTTGTGTGTTTTTTTTTACTAACTTTTAGCCCCCTTAGGGACTAGAACCCTTGTCCTATTCACCCTGATAGATCTCTATCAGGGTGAATAGGATCTCACACTGTCCCTGCTGCTCTGTGCACACAGCAGCATGGAGCTGAACATGGTAGCCAGGGCTTCAATAGCGTCCTGGCTGCCATGGTAACCGATCGGAGCCCCAGGATTACACAGCTTGGGCTCCGATCGGAGGAGCAGGGGAGAGGGGATCCTGTGGCCACTGCCACCAATGATTAATACTGGGTGGGGGGGGCGCACTGCGTCACCAATGTTTTTACTATAGGGATTGGGATGGGGGGCGCACTGCGCCACCAATGATCAATACTGGGGGGGCGCACTGCGCCACCAATGAAGATAAGTCTCTCATTAATTCATATACAGGAGGCGAGAGCTGGCTGCAGAATCACATAGCCGGCTCCCGACCTCTATGAGCGGTAGCTGCGATCCGCGGCACCTAAGGGGTTAACTACCGCGGACCGCAGCTACCGCTCATAGAGGTCGGGAGCCGGCTATGTGATTCTGCAGCCAGCTCCTGCCTCCTGTATATGAATTAATGAGAGACTTATCTTCATTGGTGGCGCAGCGGCCACAGCCCCGCCCCTCCTCTTGTCCTCTCTCCTCTAATTGGCGGCAGCAGCACAGGGGGAGGAGACACTGCTTCCTTCTCCCCTGTGCTGCGGAGGGAACACAGAGAGCGCTGAGAGCAGCGCGTTCTGTGTTCCCAATATGTTATCGGAATATCGGCAAAATCCTCAATATCGGCCGATAATATCGGTAAAACCGATAATCGGTCGATCCCTATTAGAAACCACCCATAAATCACCCCATTTTAGAAACTACACCCCTCAAGCGATTCAAAACTGATTTTACAAACTTTGTTAACCCTTTAGGTGCCCCACGAGAATTAAATGAAAATAGGAATGAACTTTCAAAATTTCACTTTTTGTTAACAGATTTTACATTTTAATCTATTTTTTCTTCAACACGTTAAGGGTTAACTGCCAAACAAAACTCAAAATCTATTACCCTGAATTTGGAGTTTACAGAAACACCCCAGAGTGGAAGGAGCACCATATGGCTCTTAGCAGATTTAGCTGGAATGGTAATTCGGAGCTTGGTCGCATATGAAGACACCCTGAGATGGGCCACTGAATGGAAACCCCCAAAAGTGACCCCATTCTGGAAACTACAGCCCTCAAGGAATATTTCAAAGTGTGTAGTGATAACTTTGTCCTCAAAGGTAAATCATGGAATTGGCTGTGAAAATGAAAAATTAAAAATTTTTCCCCAAAAAAGTTGCTTTACACCCACATTTTTTACTTTCACAAGGGGTAACAGGAAAAAATGTACCCCACATTTTGTTACCCATTTCCCCCCAACACCCCATATGTGCTAAAAAAATGATGTATGGATGCATGTCAGAGTCCAAAAGGGAAGTAGCGCCATAGGGCTTTTTGAGGACAGATTTAGCAGGATTTGCTTATGTGAGCTACAGTAAGTCACATATGAAGACACCCTGAGGTACACCTAGAGTGGAAACCCCCAAAAAGTGACCCCATTCTGGAAACTACACCCCTCAAGGAATATTTCAAGATGTGTAGAGATAACTTTGTCCTCAAAGGTAAATCATGGAATTGGCTGTGAAAATGTTGCTTTACACCCACATTTTTCACTTTCACAAGGGGTAACAGGACAAAATGCACCCCACATTTTGTTCCCCATTTCCCCCCGAATACGCCAACACCCCATATGTGCTAAAAAAATTATGGATGGCCGCACGGCAGGCTTCAGAGTGGAAGGAGCACCATATGGCGGTTAAGAGAGAGGATTTAGCTGGAATGGTAATGTCACTGCCAGCTCTGTGAGAAGGTCTGGCAGACGTTATTCTCTACCTGTTGTATGATGTTCTTTGTTTTGGTTTCACTTTCTATCTCCTTTCCTTCTCACAGCTGTCACCTATTTGCACTGATTGTCTCCCTTTATATTCCCTCCCATACTGCCTCACTTTGCGGTTTTTACTTCTTCCTGGATTGTCTTCACTGCTGGAGGCTGCTTCTCCTGATTCCTCAGATAAGTCTGTTTCCTTTATTTGTGTTTTCTTGCTGGCTTGATTGTAGGTGACCCTGACTCCGTCCGTAGTAAGTGCAGGGAGCCGGTGGTCGTGTCCCCTCACTATTGTAGGGTTTTCAGGCGTCACATAGTATAAGGTACGAGGGCATGCAATCTTCTACCATAAAGATCTTTGCATGGGCATAGCAGTCAGGGAGAGCTCTAGGGGTTTTATAGGGCTCACCCATATGCTCCTTAGTTTGGGATCAAGCCAGTCGGATGTTTATTTCTAAGTTCCAGCTTTCTGCAACACCATCCGTGACAGGTAATTATGAGCTATGTCGCATATGAAGACATCCAGAGGTGGCCCTAGAGTGGAAACCCCCTAAAGTGACCCCATTCTGGAAACTACACCCCCGTAGGAACATTTTAAGTGGTGGAAAGGGTACTTTTTACCAAACAGGTGTCTCACAGAAGGCCGAAATACTAGAGAGGATTTCAAAGCACACATTTGTAAAAATGAAAATTACTAGCAATTTTTCACTTTCACAAGGGGTTAAAGGAGAAAATGCACCCCAGTATATGTTCCCCATTTTGCGAAAACCTCATATGTGCTTGTAGCCTGTTGTATTGGCGCACAGCAGGCCTCTACAGGCAAGGTGCAAAATGTGGTTTTTGCAGGCCTGAATTGGCAGACATGGATTTTAGCTGCCATTTAAACCGCTTCCGGTTCATGGTCTGACTGTAAATTGGAGTCTGGTAGAAAATGTTAAAACTCCAATATTGCCTAACGTTTGGCTTCTTTACTATGCCCATATGCAGCACAAGTCCCCAGAATTTCTTCATCTCTGCTGCGTCTACTGGGGTCCAACGTATGGCAAACTAGGGTTCTGAGCAATGAATTGTTGGGCGTATAAGTTGGTTTGGGCCACCATTAGATTTACAAAATCTTCAGAGAAGATTTTGAAAAAATCTAGCTCAGTGAAGTCCACACAATCTATCAGAATTCCTGAGTTGCCCACAAACTCAGGAATTTGGGGCTGATAATCGTCAGGGGGTGGGGTCCATGTGGGCTCACTCTGGGGGGCTGCATCAGCTGCTACCCTCGGGCACCTTCTAAAGGGTCTCTCATCAGCGGATGATGATGAGGGGGTAGAGGAAAGTGGCACCCTCTTCTCGCTCACTGGCAGATTCTGTATCGGAGGCAAGCATGGCGAATGCCTCTTCAGCTGAGTATAGTCGTTGGGATGAATGGGACATTTTTAATTTATTGGTGTGTGACGTGTAAACCTTTATTTAGTGTGTGGGGGGGTGTATGTAGTGTTTTCACACGTGAAGGGGCTTGGAATAAATTTGAAATAAAATTTAGAAGTTGTAAAAAAAAAAATATATATTTTCTGCAAAAAAATAAAAAATAACTTGCAGTGCAAACTGAGCAGACGCAATCAGTAATGGACACTACTGGTCGGTGCTCAGTGGTTGCAAAATGCACGTATGCAGATGGTGCGTTCGTGCAAAAATCTAAACTGACACTAACTGAAATTGAGATAGAGATATACAGTCAGGTCCATAAATATTGGGACATCAACACAATTCTAACATTTTCGGCTCTATGCACCACCACAATGGATTTGAAATGTAACAAACAAGATGTGCTTTACCTGCAGACTGTCAGCTTTAATTTGAGGGTATTTACATCCAAATCAGGTGAACGGTGTAGGAATTACAACAGTTTGCGTATGCGCCTCCCACTTGTTAAGGGACCAAAAGTAATGGGACAGAATAATCATAAATCAAACTTTCACTTTTTAATACTTGGTTGCAAATCCTTTGCAGTCAATTACAGCCTGAAGTCTGGAACGCATAGACATCACCAGACGCTGGGTTTCATCCCTGGTGATGCTCTGCCAGGCCTCTACTGCAACTGTCTTCAGTTCCTGCTTGTTCTTGAGGCATTTTCCCTTCAGTTTGGTCTTCAGCAAGTGAAATGCATGCTCAATCGGATTCAGGTCAGGTGATTGACTTGGCCATTGCATAACATCCCACTTCTTTCCCTTAAAAAACTCTTTGGTTGCTTTTGCAGTATGCTTTGGGTCATTGTCCATCTGCACTGTGAAGCGCCGTCCAATGAGTTCTGAAGCATTTGGCTGAATATGAGCAGATAATATTGCCTGAAACACTTCAGAATTCATCCTGCTGCTTTTGTCAGTAGTCACATTATCAATAAATACAAGAGAACCAGTTCCATTGGCAGCCATACATGCCCACGCCATGACACTACCACCACCATGCTTCACTGATGAGGTGGTATGCTTAGGATCATAGGAACAACATCATATGGACAGATAAGACTAAGATCAACTTGTACCAGAGTAATGGGAAGAGAAGATTATGGAGAAGGAAAAGAACTGCTCATGATCCTAAGCATACCACCTCATCAGTGAAGCATGGTGGTGGTAGTGTCATGGCGTGGGCATGTTTGGCTGCCAGAGTTTTTTAAGGGAAAGAAGTGGGATGTTATGCAATGGCCAAGTCAATCACCGGACCTGAATCCGATTGAGCATGCATTTCACTTGCTGAAGACAAAACTGAAGGGAAAATGCCCCAAGAACAAGCAGGAACTGAAGACAGTTGCAGTAGAGGCCTGGCAGAGCATCACCAGGGATGAAACCCAGCGTCTGGTGATGTCTATGCGTTCCAGACTTCAGGCTGTAATTGACTGCAAAGGATTTGCAACCAAGTATTAAAAAGTGAAAGTTTGAGTTATGATTATTATTCGGTCCCATTAGTTTTGGTCCCTTAACAAGTGGGAGACACATGTGCAAACTGTTGTAATTCCTACACCGTTCACCTGATTTGGATGTAAATACCCTCAAATTAAAGCTGTCAGTCTGCAGTTAAAGCACATCGTGTTCTTTTCATTTCAAATCCATTGTGGTGGTGCATAGAGCCAAAAATGTTAGAATTGTGTCGATGTCCCAATATTTATGGACCTGACTGAATGTATGTATATATATATATCTCTAACTAAAACTAACTGCAGTTCAGACACACAAACGTGAAAAAAAAAAAAACTAAAATCTGCAGATGCTACTGAGCACTGTTACTTATATCTATATAGAAATATATAACTCTATATATAGTTATATAAAGCCCTAACTACAAGTTCTTTTTTAACCCAAAAAAATAAATAAAAAATTGGCAAAAAAATCAGCACAAATAATCCACAGGTGCTGATCAGGCAGGTATGCACTGATCAGGCAGGTATGCACTGAAAAGCACTTGGCGGTCACAGCTCGTACGCAGAAAAAGTGATGCAGAGCTGGAAAATGGTAAAAAAAAGTGCACAGACCAAATGGTGTCCGTAAAAAAAAAAAAGGATGGGGGGATCTGGAACAGCTGCACAGGGACGTTCTGCCTCCTCCTGTGCAGCTATAGCGCTGCCATTGGCTGGAGCGTTGTTCCAGCCAATCGCAACGCTGGCAGGGGACCCAAAACACTGGTGTCCCCTGCCTCACCTCGGATGTGACCGATGCTGACCAGTTCAGCACCGGCCACTGTCCCTTACCTCCTCCCGACCCTCCCTGCAGCTTCCTGCGCTGCGATGTGACCGACACATTGATCAGCCAATCGCAGCGCTTGGAGCTGCAGGTGAGTGGATCGGCACCATGCTGCTCTTTCCCGGCATAGCTGCCTGCCGGTAAGAGCAGCCATGGTGCAGCGATTCCACCCCGATCTTCCCCCAGACCTCATGAAGTACATGTACGGGGTTAAAACAGCACCCAGCAGCTATAGTGCTCGCGAGCGGCCGCCAGATTTAAATACCCACCCACCGAGGTATATTTACGTTGGGTGGTCAGGAAGGGGTTAAAGCATTGTACAGGGAGTCCCCTTGTAGCAGTAAATGCTGCTCCTCACAGATCAGCAGGGCGGTGTAATGTGCGCGTCTGTTAGGGTACTTTCACACTAGCGTTTTTCTTTTCCGGCACAGAGTTCCATCTAAAGGGCTCAATGCCGGAAAAGAACTGATCAGGCATATCCCCGTGCATTCTGAATGGAGAGTTAGGGTACTTTCACACTAGCGTTGTTTGAATCTGGCGGGCAATTCTGTCGACGGAACTGCCTGCGGATCCGGAAAAACGTGTGAAAACGGATTACATTTGAATCCTGATCAGGATTCTGATCACAATGAAAAAATGCATTGGAAAAAACGGATGCGGCATTAATGCAAGTCAATAGGATAAATGCCAGATCTGGCGTTCAGTCAAAGTGTTCCGGATTTTTGGCCGGAGGTAAAAATACAACATGCTACGGTTTTCTGAAAAGCCCGATCAGTAAAAAAAAAGACTGAACTGGATGCATCCTGAAGGGATTGCTCTCCGTTCAGAATGCACGAGGATAAAACTGATCAGTTATTTTCCAGATTTGAGCCCCTAGGACGGAACTCAGCGCCGGAAAAGAAAACCGTAGTGTGAAAGTACCCTAATCCGTTCAGGATGTCTTTAGTTCAGTCATTTTGACTGATCAGGCAGCATGCTACGGTTTTATCTAAGGCGAAAAAAAAAAACGGAAGACTTGCCTGAATGCCGGATCCGTCCTTCCGGTCTGCGCATGCCGCAAGTGTGAAAATAGCCTTAGGCCATTGTTGGTGTCGAGGGCAGTGAGCGTTGGATACTTCATCCAAAACTTGGAGTAATACTGTACAGCGATCCGTCTCCGTACAGTCTTAGAATGTATGGGCTCCGAGGAGCCGAAGTCAGTTATGCGCGAGACTCCATTGAATAACTCAGGTAGTTGATTTTTAAAGTGGAAAAACACAAATCAGAACTCTGCTTCAGTTCAGAGGTTCTAGACGGGACCGAAGCCAAGTTCGGTTTCAAGTTTTAAAGTGTTTTTCCACTTTAAAAATCAACTACCTGAGTTATTCAATGGAGTCTCGCGCATAACTGACTTCGGCTCCTCGGAGCCCATACATTCTAAGACTGTACGGAGACGGATCACTGTACAGTATTACTCCCAAGTTCTGAATGAAGCGTCTGAAGCTTCGCTCAACACTGACCATTATAGACGACTGCGCCGAGAATACAGAAGAACTGCAATAAATAAATAAATACAATTTATAAAAAAAAAAAAAAAAAATAGAGAAATGAACATAAATATATTGAATACATTTTTTTTGGTTCAACAATAAGTTTTTATTAAAAACAGTAAAACCGGCAGCTTTCACTTCGACTTGTAGAGTAGAAAATATATAAGAATAAATATCGGGTGCGGAGAAGATGGAAACCTGTCACATACAACGTGGCCTCCCAGATAGCAGCCCGCAAACAGAATCACACTGCGCCCCCCCCCCCCCACATACAAAATCACACTGCCCCCCCCCACATACAAAATCACACTGCGCCCCCCCCCACATACAAAATCACACTGCGCCCCCCCCACATACAAAATCACACTGCGCCCCCCCCCCACATACAAAATCACACTGCGCCCCCCCCTCCACATACAAAATCACACTGCGCCCCCCCCCACATACAAAATCACACTGCGCCCCCCCCCACATACAAAATCACACTGCGCCCCCCCCCCACATACACAATCACACTGCGCCCCCCCCTCCACATACACAATCACACTGCGCCCCCCCTCCACATACACAATCACACTGCGCCCCCCCTCCACATACACAATCACACTGCGCCCCCCCCTCCACATACACAATCACACTGCGCCCCCCCCTCCACATACAAAATCACACTGCGCCCCCCCCCCTCCACATACAAAATCACACTGGGCCCCCCCCCACATACACAATCACACTGCGCCCCCCCCTCCACATACACAATCACACTGCGCCCCCCCCCTCCACATACACAATCACACTGCGCCCCCCCTCCACATACACAATCACACTGCGCCCCCCCCCTCCACATACACAATCACACTGCGCCCCCCCCCTCCACATACACAATCACACTGCGCCCCCCCTCCACATACACAATCACACTGCGCCCCCCCCCTCCACATACACAATCACACTGCGCCCCCCCTCCACATACACAATCACACTGCCCCCCCCCCTCCACATACACAATCACACTGCGCCCCCCCCCTCCACAATCACACTGCCCCCCCCCCCTCCACATACACAATCACACTGCGCCCCCCCCCTCCACATACACAATCACACTGCGCCCCCCCCTCCACATACACAATCACACTGCGCCCCCCCCCCTCCACATACACAATCACACTGCGCCCCCCCCCTCCACATACACAATCACACTGCGCCCCCCCCTCCACATACACAATCACACTGCGCCCCCCCCTCCACATACACAATCACACTGCGCCCCCCCCCCACATACAAAATCACACTGCGCCCCCCCCCCCCACATACACAATCACACTGCGCCCCCCCCTCCACATACAAAATCACACTGCGCCCCCCCCTCCACATACACAATCACACTGCGCCCCCCCCCACATACAAAATCACACTGCGCCCCCCCCTCCACATACAAAATCACACTGCGCCCCCCCTCCACATACACAATCACACTGCGCCCCCCCTCCACATACACAATCACACTGCGCCCCCCCTCCACATACACAATCACACTGCCCCCCCCCTCCACATACACAATCACACTGCGCCCCCCCTCCACATACACAATCACACTGCGCCCCCCCTCCACATACACAATCACACTGCGCCCCCCCTCCACATACAAAATCACACTGCGCCCCCCCTGCACAATATTACAATGCCAGGGTAAGGGAATCGGAGGTTTTCTGACAGAACACCCCCACCTCTGCATACAGTTCTCCACCCCCCTCAGCACGTCCACAGCTCACACATGTACCTGCTGCACTGACAGAGACCCCCCCCCATCTATGAGCGATGAGCAGCCATCAGTCACCTGCTCTGCAAACAGCCCGAGCTCTCCGGCTTCCGACCCTTCTTTCCGCGCTGCAGATACAGTCACGTGACAAGAGAATGTCACGTGACCCAGTGACGTCAGGAGTTCCTTTTCCTGTATGGAGTTTAGTCTCTACCGTGCTAGGAGCGACTGTATTCTAGTCACTGCCTGAGAGGTAAGTGTCCTGTGTGCTGGGCTGCGGGGCGTCCTCTCCGTGTTCTGTGCGGTCTCCTGTGCGGGTCAGGATTAGGGACAGGTTTACAGTCAGGGAGGTTTTGTGGAGAACATTAGTTTCTAGAACAACTTGGGGGCGGGGCTCCATTCTCCCAGAAGCCCATACATTCTAGGTGGGTACATGTTGTGTCCAGCAGGGCAGGTAGGTGTGTAGTCACCGCCATTGTCTGTCAGGATTACTGGGGCATTAACCCCTTCACCGCCAGCTCCCTCGGCCAGGCACAGTCAGCCTCCGCCAGCACTCAGCCCACTAGGCACTAGGCTAGCCCAGGGACTGACTAAGTGACAGGAGCAGCACCTGGGTCTATCTGAGTGTAATCTATATGTACAGGTGTATACATAGTCATCCTCCTGTGTATTATAGTATATACTGTGCTGGTATAACCTGGGTCTATCTGAGTGTAATCTATATGTACAGGTGTATACATAGTCATCCTCCTGTGTATTATAGTATATACTGTGCTGGTATAACCTGGGTCTATCTGAGTGTAATCTATATGTACAGGTATATACATAGTCATCCTCCTGTGTATTATAGTATATACTATGCTGGTATAACCTGGGTCTATCTGAGTGTAATCTATATGTACAGGTATATACATAGTCATCCTCCTGTGTATTATAGTATAGACTATGCTGGTATAACCTGGGTATATCTGAGTGTAATCTATATGTACAGGTATATACATAGTCATCCTCCTGTGTATTATAGTATAGACTATGCTGGTATAACCTGGGTCTATCTGAGTGTAATCTATATGTACAGGTGTATACATAGTCATCTCCCTGTGTATTATAGTATATACTATGCTGGTATAACCTGGGTCTATCTGAGTGTAATCTATATGTACAGGTGTATACATAGTCATCTTCCTGTGTATTATAGTATATACTATGATGGTATAACCTGGGTCTATCTGAGTGTAATCTATATGTACAGGTATATACATAGTCATCCTCCTGTGTATTATAGTATATACTATGCTGGTATAACCTGAGTCTATCTGAGTGTAATCTATATGTACAGGTATATACATAGTCATCCTCCTGTGTATTATAGTATATACTATGCTGGTATAACCCGGGTCTATCTGAGTGTAACCTATATGTACAGGTATATACATAGTCATCCTCCTGTGTATTATAGTATATACTATGCTGATATAACCTGGGTCTATCTGAGTGTAATCTATATGTACAGGTATATACATAGTCATCCTCCTGTGTATTATAGTATAGACTATGCTGGTATAACCTGGGTCTATCTGAGTGTAATCTATATGTACAGGTGTATATATAGTCATCCTCCTGTGTATTATAGTATATACTATGCTGGTATAACCTGGGTCTATCTGAGTGTAATCTATATGTACAGGTATATACATAGTCATCCTCCTGTGTATTATAGTATAGACTATGCTGGTATAACCTGGGTCTATCTGAGTGTAATCTATATGTACAGGTATATACATAGTCATCCTCCTGTGTATTATAGTATAGACTATGCTGGTATAACCTGGGTCTATCTGAGTGTAATCTATATGTACAGGTATTTACATAGTCATCCTCCTGTGTATTATAGTATAGACTATGCTGGTATAACCTGGGTCTATCTGAGTGTAATCTATATGTACAGGTGTATACATAGTCATCTTCCTGTGTATTATAGTATATACTATGCTGGTATAACCTGGGTCTATCTGAGTGTAATCTATATGTACAGGTGTATACATAGTCATCTTCCTGTGTATTATAGTATATACTATGCTGGTATAACCTGGGTATCCCCGGTATATAATTCTATATGTACAGCTGGTTGTACATCTTCTGTATATACATGGAGGACATAATCAAAGCTTTTGCAGAAACCCAAACTATCCTGTATTTCGCTCGCGCTCCGGTTTTCCGTGTGTAATCCACAGCTGATTCTATACGGTTTTCCATGTGGAGAAGCCCAGCCTGAGTGTAATCCAGAACCAGCAGTGAATGAGATTAGACCGATCTCATCTATTTTAGGCCTCATGCACACGACCGTTGTGTGCATCTGTGGCCGTTGTTCCGTTTTCCGTGATTTTCTGCGGACCTATTGACTTTCAATGGGTCCGTTGAAAACTCGGAAAATGCACCGTTGTTCATCTGCGACCGTGATCCGTGTTTCCTGTCCGTCAAAAAAATATGACCTGTCCTATTTTTTTGACGGACAACGGTTCACGGCCCCATTAAAGTCAATGGGTCCGTGAAAAAACACGGATGCACGCAAGATTGGCATCCGCGTCCGTGATCCGTGGCCGTAGACTACTTTCACACAGATGGATCCGCAGATCCATCTGCATAAAAGCTTTTTCAGAGCTGAGTTTTTACTTCGTGAAAACTCATATCCGACAGTATATTCTAACACAGAGGCGTTCCCATAGTGATGGGGACGCTTCAAGTTAGAATATCCTACGAACTGTGTACATGACTGCCCCCTGCTGCCTGGCAGCACCCGATCTCTTACCGCACCTGAGGGGTTAATTGTGCGTATCATAGCCCCCTGTAAGAGATCAGGTGCTGCCAGGCAGGAGGGGGCAGACCCCCCTCCCCTGTATTTAGCTCATTGGTGGCCAGTGCGGCCTACCCTCTCCCCCCCCCCCCAATTAAAATCACCTTCCCCCATCATTGGTGGCCAGTGCGGACTCCCCTCTCCCCCTTCCCCTAATTAAAATCGCCCCCCCATCATTGGTGGCCAGTGCAGCCTCCCCTCCCCCCTCTAATTAAAATCCCCCCCTCCCATCATTGGTGGCCAGTGCGGCCTCCCCTCCCCCCCTCTAATTAAAATCACCCCCCCATCATTGGTGGCAGCGGAGAGTTCCGATCGGAGTCCCAGTTTAATCGCTGGGGCTCTGATCAGTAACCATGGCAACCAGGACGCTGCTGCAGTCCTGGTTGCCATGGTTACTTAGCAATTTTTTTGGTAAGTGACAGGTCTGTGCTCTAAGCAATGCGCCGCACAGACCTTTCACTTACCAGTAGGAGGAGCGCCCGGCCGGTCACAGACATCGCAGGTAAGTATAATGCTTCTAAAAATTGCTAAGTAACCATGGCAACCAGGACTGCAGTAGCTGTCACGGATGGTGCACAGGAAACAAGATAATACAATACAAACAATGACTTACTGGATCCACAACTAAGGAACAAAAGGGAGACCCCTGCAATCGACCTGCCGCTCTCCCTTATTGCTCAGCCTATGCGACCACCCCAAAGGTGGATGGCCGCATATCCACGAACCTCGGCTATCTTAGACCTGAAGGCCCTACAATAGTGAGGGGACACGGCCACCGGCTCCCTACACAGACACGGAGGGAGTCAGGGTCACCTGGATCCAGAAAACAGAAAATCATAAATACATAAACAGAACTTATCTTGCAGACGACAGTGGACAGAGGACAGGGAGCTGGGAACAAGGAACAGCATGCACACACACTCCAGGAAGTTGTATCAGCCGCACCCTACTGCCTTATGGGGAGGAATTTAAAGGGAGGTAATGAGTCTGACTGCCTGACAGCTGAGATAGCCTAAAGAGGTGAGGAAGAGAAACCAAAACAAAGAAACTCAAGGAGGAGGATCTGGACGGCTCCTGTCAGAGCTTCTCAGCTGTCTGGTTGTGACAGTACCCCTCCCTCTAGGAGTGGACTCCGGACACTCAGGGCCCACCTTCTCAGGATGGGACCTATGGAAAGCCCTGATGAGACGAGAGGCCTTAATGTCCGTCACTGGGAGCCACATCCTCTCCTCAGGACCATAACCCTCCCAATGAACGAGGTACTGGAGGGAACCGCGGACAAGACGAGAATCCACAATCCTAGAGACCTGAAATTCAAGATTTCCATCAACAATAATCGGAGGAGGAGGCAAAGGCGAGGGTACAATAGGTTGAACATAAGGTTTCAATAAGGACTTATGGAAAACATTATGGATCTTCCAAGTCTGAGGAAGATCAAGACGGTAGGCAACAGGATTGATGACAGACAGGATCTTGTAAGGCCCAATAAACCTAGGACCCAACTTCCAGGAGGGAACCTTCAATTTGATATTCTTGGTAGACAGCCACACCAAATCACCAACATTCAGGTCCGGACCAGGCACACGTCTCTTATCCGCCACACGCTTATATCTCTCACTCATGTTCTTTAGATTATCCTGAATCTTTTGCCAAATAGATGACAAAGACGAGGAGAATCTGTCCTCATCAGGCAAACCAGAAGAGCCTTCTCCAGAGAAAGTCCCAAACTGCGGATGAAACCCATATGCACCAAAAAATGGTGACTTATCAGAGGACTCCTGACGACGGTTATTTAAAGCAAACTCAGCAAGGGACAAAAAAGAACACCAATCCTCCTGATTCTCCGCCACAAAACAGCGCAGATATGTCTCCAGATTCTGATTGACACGCTCTGTCTGACCATTCGACTGCGGATGGAAAGCAGAAGAGAATGACAAGCGAACCCCTAAGCGAGAACAGAAGGCCTTCCAGAATCTGGAAACAAACTGCGTGCCCCTATCAGAGACTATGTCTGAAGGAATCCCATGCAATTTGACAATGTGGTCAACAAATGCCTGCGCCAGCGTCTTAGCATTGGGCAAACCAGGAAAAGGGATAAAATGCACCATTTTGCTAAAACGGTCCACCACCACCAGAATCACAGACTTCCCCGAGGAACGAGGCAAGTCCGTTATGAAGTCCATGGACAGATGTGTCCAAGGACGGGAAGGAATGGGCAAAGGAAGGAGAGGACCTGATGGCCGTGAATGAGGGACCTTGGCACGAGCGCAAGTCTCGCAAGCTGCCACAAAACCCTCAACCGACTTACGAAGCGCAGGCCACCAGAATCTCCGAGCAATGAGATCCAGTGTGGCTCTTGTCCCCGGGTGCCCAGCAAGGACCGTATCGTGGTGTTCTTTAAAAATCTTGTGTCTCAAAACGAGAGGCACAAACAACCTCCCAGGAGGACAAAGATCAGGAGCTTCTGACTGGGCTGCCTGCACCTCTGCCTCCAATTCAGGAAAAAGAGCAGAGACCACCACACCTTCAGCCAAAATGGGACCCGGGTCTTCAAAATTCCCACCTCCCGGGAAACAACGTGATAGGGCATCTGCCTTCACATTCTTAACCCCAGGGCGGAACGTAACAACAAAATTAAACCTTGAAAAGAACAAAGACCATCTGGCCTGTCTCGGGTTCAGACGCTTGGCTGACTCCAAGTAGGCCAGATTTTTATGGTCAGTAAACACGGTAATAGGGTGTCTGGCTCCCTCTAGCCAATGGCGCCATTCTTCAAAAGCCAACTTGATGGCCAACAATTCCCTATCTCCCACATCATAATTTCTCTCTGCGGAGGAGAGCTTCTTTGAGAAAAAGGCACACGGTTGCCATTTGGCAGGAGAGGAACCCTGAGACAAGACCGCACCCACCCCAACCTCAGAAGCATCAACCTCAACTATGAAGGGTAACGAAACATCAGGTTGTACTAGGATGGGAGCGGAAGCAAAACTCTCCTTGATATTAGAAAAGGCCTTACGCGCCTCTACCGACCAGGAAGAAAAATCTACCCCCTTTCTGGTCATATCAGTGAGTGGTTTAACAACAGAGGAATAATTCAAAATAAATTTCCTGTAATAATTAGCAAAGCCCAAAAAACGCATCAGCGCCTTCTGATTCTCAGGAAGCTCCCACTCAAGCACAGCGCGAACCTTCTCGGGGTCCATGCGAAAACCAGAAGCGGAGACAAGAAACCCCAGAAATTGGATCTCTGGAACCGCAAACACACATTTTTCCAGTTTCGCGTATAATTTATTCTCCCGCAGGATGAGTAAGACCTGACATAAGTGTTCCTTATGAGTCTTGAAATCAGGAGAAAAAATCAAAATGTCATCCAAATACACTAATACAAATTTTCCCATCAAATGATAAAAAATGCTGTTTACGAAATGCTGAAAAACGGCTGGGGCATTCATCAAACCAAAAGGCATAACTAAATTCTCAAAATGGCCCTCAGGGGTATTGAAAGCCGTCTTCCATTCGTCTCCTTCTCTGACCCTAACCAGGTTGTATGCCCCTCTTAGGTCTAATTTGGAAAAGACTTTAGCCCCAACAACCTGGTTAAACAAGTCCGGGATCAGAGGAAGTGGATAAGGATCACGAATAGTGATACTGTTCAGCTCCCTGAAATCCAGACAAGGTCTTAAAGAACCATCTTTTTTCTTAACAAAGAAAAAAACAGCGGCAACAGGTGACTTCGAGGGTCGTATGTGTCCTTTTCTCAGACTCTCAGAGATATAAGCCCGCATAGCGACCCTCTCAGGTTGGGAAAGATTGTATAAACGAGATTTAGGCAGCTTGGCGCCTGGGATGAGATTAATAGGGCAATCATACTCCCTGTGCGGAGGTAAACCCTGAACATCCAAAAATTCAGAGAGGAAAGGTGGTACAGTTTTAGTAGAAACCTCAGAAATAGATGTTATGAGGCAATTCTCTCTGCAAAAGTTACTCCAACCATTTATTTGCCTCGCTTTCCAATCAATGGTGGGGTTATGTTTAGTGAGCCAGGGTAGCCCCAACACTAGAGGAGTAGGCAAACCGCTAAGGACGAAACATGACACATCCTCAACATGAGCATCATTCACAATTAAACGGATATTGTGAACTATGCCCTTTAATGATCTCTGAGAAAGTGGAGCTGAATCAATAGCAAAAACAGGAATATCTCTTCCCAAAGTGCATACCTGGAAACCATGAGTTATTGCAAATTGATTATCAATGAGGTTGACAGCTGCTCCACTATCCACAAAAATCTCACAAAAAATGCTCTTGCTCTCTAGCGCCACCCTAGCAGGCAGGACAAAACGGGAACTACAAGCAAAAGGAAAACCTTCAATTTCCGCCTCAACCCTGCCAATAGTAACAGACGGAACATTCTTAAAAGATTTCTTCCTTTTTGTCTCTTTATTACTCCCAGAAAACTGCCTGAATCTCCTTGAGGGACAAACATTTGCCAGATGATTTATACCTCCAAAACAAAAGCAAACCCTCCCCTGCGGGCTGAATCTTCTATTGTCAGAGGCAATCAACCCCAGCTGCATGGGCTCCTGCTCAGAAGGGGGTGACAGCGACTGAGACCCCTGCGCACAGAATGAGACCGCTGCACTGTCCCGGGACTGAGTAGGACAGGAAGGAGAGATCTCTCGTCTCTCTCTAAGACGCCTGTCCATACGAACAGCCTGAGACATAGCAGAATTCAAGGAGGTAGGTCTTTCATGAAAAGCAAATGCATCTCTCAATCCCTCTGAAAGACCATAGCAAAATTGACTTCGGAGTGCAGCATCATTCCAACCCGTATCTGCTGCCCATCTCCGAAATTCTGAGCAGTAAATCTCTGCGGATTGTTTACCCTGGCATAACAGACGTAGTTTAGACTCAGCCAGAGCAATACGATCCGGATCATCATATATCTGACCCAGGGCTAAAAAGAATTCATCCACTGAACGGAGGGGCGGTGCCCCCTCCGGCAGCGAAAAGGCCCAGGACTGAGCTTTACCCCTGAGTAGCGATATAATGATACCCACTCTTCGTTCTTCATCACCAGAAGAATGGGGAAGAAGGCGAAAATGGAGTTTGCAAGCCTCTCTAAAACGTACAGAATTCTCACTACCCCCGGAAAACGTATCCGGGAGCGAAATCTTAGGCTCAGCACAAACTCCATGAACGCAAGCTGAACCGGTCACTTGAAACTGAGAAAAAGTCTTACGGAGGTCAGCTACCTCCAAAGCAAGACCCTGAAAGCGTTCAGCCAAAAGTGTAACCGGATCCATGCTTGAGACGGTTTTGGCGGCTGATAATGTCACGGATGGTGCACAGGAAACAAGATAATACAATACAAACAATGACTTACTGGATCCACAACTAAGGAACAAAAGGGAGACCCCTGCAATCGACCTGCCGCTCTCCCTTATTGCTCAGCCTATGCGACCACCCCAAAGGTGGATGGCCGCATATCCACGAACCTCGGCTATCTTAGACCTGAAGGCCCTACAATAGTGAGGGGACACGACCACCGGCTCCCTACACAGACACGGAGGGAGTCAGGGTCACCTGGATCCAGAAAACAGAAAATCATAAATACATAAACAGAACTTATCTTGCAGACGACAGTGGACAGAGGACTGGGAGCTGGGAGCTGGGAACAAGGAACAGCATGCACACACACTCCAGGAAGTTGTATCAGCCGCACCCTACTGCCTTATGGGGAGGAATTTAAAGGGAGGTAATGAGTCTGACTGCCTGACAGCTGAGATAGCCTAAAGAGGTGAGGAAGAGAAACCAAAACAAAGAAACTCAAGGAGGAGGATCTGGACGGCTCCTGTCAGAGCTTCTCAGCTGTCTGGTTGTGACAGTAGCGTCCTGGTTGCCATGGTTACCGATCGGAGCCCCAGCGATTAAACTGGGACTCCGATCGGAACTCTCCGCTGCCACCAATGATTGGGGAAGGTGATTTTAATTAGGGGGGGGGGGAGAGGGGAGGCCGCACTGGCCACCAATGATGGGGGGGGGTGATTTTAGTTAGGGAGGGGAGAAGAGGTGAGACCGCACTGGCCACCAATGATGGGGGGTGATTTTAGTTAGGGAGGGGAGAAGAGGTGAGGCCGCACTGGCCACCAATGATGGGGGAAGGTAATTTTAATTAGGGGGGGGGGGAGAGGGTAGGCCGCACTGGCCACCAATGAATATAATACTGGGGAGGGAGGGGGGCCGCACTGGCCACCAATGAGTTAAATACAGGGGAGGGAGGGGGGCCGCACTGGCCACCAATGAGTTAAATACAGGGGAGGGGTGTCTGCCCCCTCCTGCCTGGCAGCACCTGATCTCTTACAGGGGGCTATGATACGCACAATTAACCCCTCAGGTGCGGCACCTGAGGGGTTAATTGTGCTGATCACAGCCCCCTGTAAGAGATTGCAGTCATGTACACAGTTCGTAGGATATTCTAACTTGAAGCATCCCCATCACTATGGGAACGCCTCTGTGTTAGAATATACTGTCGGATCTGAGTTTTGTTGATCTAACTCAAATCCGATGGTATATTCTAACATATAGGCGTTCCCATGGTGATGGGGACGCTTCTAGTTAAAATATACCATCAGATTGGAGAAAACTCCGATCTGATGGTATATTAATAGGGAAATCCAAACAAATGAGGTAGGGGGCGGCACAACCACACTGGCAATTAGCACTGATGATCAATGCGGTGTACGCGGCTGGGGAGGGCACACACGATCGGAGGTGCTCAGCTGGACGTGGCAGGTAAGGTGCACATGGAACCAGTGTAGAGGAGAAAATAGACAGCGGCACTCACCCGTGTGTTTAAATAGCGGCAGCTTTTATTTCCAAAATAGCATGTGGCAGGGGGCGGACAATTCTGAAGCACGCATTAAATTGCGGCGGCCGTTTCGCGCTACATGCGCTTCCTCAGGCTGTGCGTCAATGCGTGCTTGCGCATCGCTCCTTTTAATTGCTAGGGCAGGCCGTTGTCATGGAAATGGACAAGCCAGGCTGCGTCTACATGAAAAGGATGACTCAAAAATATATAAAAACAATATACATGTAACAATCATAGGTTGTAAGTGGTGTGCACAATGCGTACGCATGTTTATAAGCTTAATACTGAAGGAAGGGACTGAGATCATTACTATCATTTAATCCGAGTTCCCCCAGGGCTTGTGTACGTAACATCCATCTAGCTTCTCTCTGCAGGAGGAGGCGAAGGAGTGGACACAGTCTCTAAACCAGAGAAGGAAATACAGCTTACATCACCACCGTGGGCTTCTCTCACATGGTCTATCAATCTTGGGCATCCTTTCCCTGTCTTGATGGAGTTAAAATGCTCCCTGACTCGTTCAAAAAGACACCTGATGGTCTTCCCAATGTAAAAACGCCCACAGGTGCACAGTAGTATATATACCACATATGTGCTCCGGCAGTTGATGAAGGTATTAACTTTGTGCTGGATCCCAGTGAATTCATTACACTTTTTCTGGGAATTATAAGGGCACAGTGAACAACTGCCGCACCTATAGTTGCCTTTTGGTAGGTTACTTTTGAGCCAATTCTTTCTCTTGTCAGGTTGAAACCTGCTCCTGACGAGTTTATCTTTAACAGTGTGGCTCCTTCTGAAAGAGATCAATGGTTTCTGTCCTGTGAGCTCATTCAGAGTTGCATCTCTCCTCAAAACATCCCAATTTTTAAATATAACTGAGCGGATCCGCTCAGCCATAGGGCTATACTTAAAGGAGAATGCAAATCCGATGCCCTTAGTGTCTGTCTTGTGTGGCTGTCATGGCCCATGAACAGGTAGGAACTAGTGTTAGGGACCACTCAAATGGAGGCAACCTTGACGCGGTGAGTGGCTTATTACTCTTTGGCCAAAATGTACACCAATGTCTCATCCAGCATGGAGGCAGGGCAGAATGCTGGATATAGAGTGCGATCACATTTGTATTCTCCGTCTGTCTTGCTCTGGTTCCCTCTATGGCTACCGCTCTTCAAAAGACTATCCTGTGAGAAATTTTCTTCTACTCTCTTCATGTCTTTATTAAGTGGTTCTTCAGGGTAGCCTCTCTTCAATAATCGCTGTTTCAGGTCATGAGCCTGTCTATGGTACCCACTGTCTTTGCTGTTAATACGCCTCAATCTAATAAATTGTCCGTAAGGTACGGCTTTTTTGACACTCTGTGGATGGAAGCTATCGTGGTGGAGCAAGGAGTTGGTCGCCGTGGGCTTACGAAAGCCCTCCGTGACCAACTCGTCGCCTTCCACCAGGACAGCCACATTGAGGAATTCCAACCTAGTACCTCCAAAATTGAGGGTGAAAGTCATTCCCATGTCATTTTTATTGAGAAAATTAACAAACTCGCTGACCTCCTTTTCTGTACCCTCCCAGACTATGAACACCTCATCCACAAAGCGCAGATACGTCTTTAACTTAGGGAGAAATGGATTTGTAGTGGAATAAATATACCTGTCCTCTAGTCTGGCAAGGTACATATTAGCTAATGTGCCGGAGACGGGGGTCCCCATGGCTGTACCCATCCTTTGCCTAAACCACTCGTTCCCAAACTGAAACACATTATTGGTTAAGATAAACTCAAGTGCCTCACCAATAAAGTCACAGTATAACCGGCTTTTACCCAAGTTCGCCACAATGTCAGGGACCGCCTCTACACCCGCATCATGAGGGATGCGGGTGTAGAGGCTTTCCACATTGAGGGACACCAATTGGTAACCCTTTTGCCAATGCAATTCCCTAAGGGCCAATAAAAAATCATTAGTGTCCCTGAGATATGCTGGGGCACTTGTGAGTGCTGGTCTCAAGAGCCAGTCTACATATTTAGACAGAGGCTCAGTCACTGAGCCAATCCCCGCGACGATGGGACATCCCGGGGGGTGGCTCAGTGACTTGTGGACCTTAGGAAGAAAGTACCAAGATGGTCTAGTTGGGGACGATGGGACAAGTTTGTCCAACGTATTCCTAGGGAGGAAACCAGCCTCCACATATCTGCTAACAAGGGACTTCAGCAACTGTTGGGTACTAGGCAAAGGGTCCCCCCGTATCCTCTCGTACACGCGAGTGTCCCCTAGTTGTCTAAGGGCTTCACTTAAATAGTATTCCCTGGACATGAGAACCACATTGCCCCCCTTGTCCGCCGGTTTCACAACTATGTCATCCTGGGAGCAGAGCCAATGTAGGGCTTTTTGCTCATCTGGATTAATATTCGGTTGAGCAGTGGAATAAATCACTGCTCGGATGTCTCTCATTACTTGATGTTGAAATATATCAATGCTACTACCGGCGGGCAAAAAGTGGATCTGACTCCACCTCTAAATGGATCCACAGAGGTGTCAGAAGAGGACTCCTCAGTAACATCCATTCCAGTGAGAAATTCAAGACAGGCTAGTTCTTCTTTATTGAATTTCGTGGATACTTGAAAAGCTGCGGGGTCAGGGCAAAGTAGTGACTCCCCCTGAGTGGTGGCTACCTTCTGTGGAATATCTCTAAACAGCTTATGTAAGTGTAGCTTACGAGTAGCTTTTAAATAAGTCCACTTCAAAGGTGACAGGGTCAAATTGCTCAGTTAGGTTGGGGTTTTCCCCCAGATTGCACTATCGCTATTTTGAGAAAATAGCGAAATTGCTCAGTTAGACCATAACCAAGTCCTTTGCTCAGAACCTTCATGCAACCAGGTGGCAGCAGACGGTCAGTTAGGTTGATCACCAAGTTGTCATCAGGTGATAGGGAAGTCTCTATTTCCTCCAGGACACCTGTTTCTTCTCCCTTTCCGACTTCCTGACCCCTTTTCTTCTTGTTGGTCTTCCTCTGTCCCTTTCTAGTCTTTTTCCTAAAGGGTCACACGACTCCCTTACAGCATCAGCTGGTGCTTGACTAGGATCATCTGAGATACTGGAGTCAGAATCCGTCGTCCAATAATCATTATTCTGACAGCGGTATGATTTTTTTCTTTTGTTGTTTTTTAAACTTTCTGCCAGTGTTCCAATTGAAAATACAGCCAGATTCATAGTCCTGTTTGTCTCTCACAAACTTGTGAGATGGATCTTACGTACACAAGCCCTGGGGGAACTCGGATTAAATGATAGTAATGATCTCAGTCCCTTCCTTTAGTATTAAGCTTATAAACATGCGTACGCATTGTGCACACCACTTACAACCTATGATTGTTACATGTATATTGTTTTTATATATTTTTGAGTCACCCTTTTCATGTAGACGCAGCCTGGCTTGTCAATTTCCATGACAACGGCCTGCCCTAGCAATTAAAAGGAGCGATGCGCAAGCACGCATTGACGCACAGCCTGAGGAAGCGCATGTAGCGCGAAACGCCCGCCGCTGTTCAATGCGTGCTTCAGAATTGTCCTCCCCCTGCCACATGCTATTTTGGAAATAAAAGCTGCCGCTATTTCAACACACGGGTAAGTGCCGCTGTCTATTTTCTCCTCTACACTGGTTCCATGTATATTAATAGGGACTCCTGACTTTACATTGAAAGTCAATGGGGGACGGATCCGTTTGGCTCCGCACGGCCAGGCGGACGCCAAAACGACTTTTTCTTCATGTCCGTGGATCCTCCAAAAATCAAGGAAGAACCACGGAAGAAAAAACGGAGCACGGACCTACGGACCCCGTTTTTGCGGACCTTAAAAAAAAAAACGGTAGTGTGCATGAGGCCTTAGGCTACATGCACACGAACGTTGTTTGTTTCCTTGTCCGTTCCGTTTTGTTTTTTTGCGGATAGGATGCAGACCCATTCATTTCAATGGGTCTGCAAAAAATGCAGACAGCACACCATGTGCTATCCGCATTCGTATGTCTGTTCCGTAGCCCCGCAAAAAAAATATAACATGTCCTATTCTTGTCCGTTTTAGGTTTCACACGGTCGTTGCGGGAAAATGTGCGGGTGCGTTGCGGGAACATCCGCGATTTTTCCGTGCGAGTGCAAAACATTGTAATGCGTTTTGCACTCACGTGAGAAAAATCTGTCATGTTTGGTACCCAAACCCGAACTTCTTCACAGAAGTTCGGGCTTGGGATCGATGTTCTGTAGATTGTATTATTTTCCCTTATAACATGATAATAAGGGAAAATAATAGCATTCTGAATACAGAATGCATAGTAAAATAGCGCTGGAGGGGTTAAAAAAAAATATAAAAAAATTTAACTCACCTTAGTCTACTTGATCGCGTAGCCCGGCATCTCCTCTCTCTCTCCTTTACTGAACAGGACCTCTGGTGAGCATTCATTATAGGTCAAGGACCTTTGATGACGTCACTCCGGTCATCACATGGTACGTCACATGATCTTTTACCATGGTGATTCACCATGGTAAAAGATCATGTGACGTACCATGTGATGACCATAATGACGTCATTAAAGGTCCTTGACCTATAATGATTGCTCACCATAGGTACTATTCAACAAAGGAGACAGAAGGAGATGCCGGCTACGCATACAAGTAGACTAAGGTGAGTTCAATTTTTATTATTTTTTTTTAACCCCTCCAGCGCTGTTTTACTATGCATTCTGTATTCAGAATGCTATTATTTTCCCTTATAACCATGTTATAAGGGAAAATAATAATGATCGGGTCTCCATCCCGATCGTCTCCAAGCAACCGTGCGTGAAAATCGCACCGCATCCGCACTTGCTTGCGGATGCTTGCGATTTTCACGCAACCCCATTCACTTCTATGAGGCCTGCGTTGCGTGAAAAACGCAGAATATAGAGCATGCTGCGATTTTCACGCAACGCACAAGTGATGCGTGAAAATCACCGCTCATGTGAACAGCCCCATAGATAGGTCAGTATTCAGTGCGGGTGCAATGCGTTTACCTCACGCATCCCATCCGCGCGGAATACTCGCCCGTGTGAAAGGGGCCTTAGGCCTTTTTTTCTCTATGCTGAAATTTGACCTGCCTTGCAAATTTATAAATTCTTAGAGTACTTTTTGCCGGATCCGTTTTGTCGGAACACTTGAGGCCGGATCCGGCATTCCGGCAAGTGTTCAGTATTTTTGGCCAGAGAGAAAACTGCAGCATGCTGCGCTATTTTCTTCGGCCAAAAAAACGTAAGAGGGACTGAACTGATGCATCCTGAACGGATTGCTCTCCATTCAGAAGGCATTAGGATAAAACTGATCAGTTTTTTTGCGGTATTGAGCCCCTAGGACGGAACTCAGTGCCAGAAAAGAAAAACGCTAGTGTGAAAGTACCCTAAGCATGTCAGTTTTTGGTGGGGTTTTTCCGTTCCCCAGAGGCAGTTATAGGTGTTGTCGGCCGTTTATATTGATAACCGGTTGTCAGGATCGGTCATCAGTATCTGATCAGCGGGATCTGATACCCGGCAGCCCCGACTATCAGCGGTTGGAAGAGGAGACGATGCTCCAGTGTGAGCGCCGCTTCCTCGTCAGTACACCGCACGTTGTCTCCTGTGGAGTGGTGGCATAGTGTAATTACTGCTACAAGTATGTATTGTACAGGGTGGGCCATTTATATGGATACACCTTAATAAAATGGGAATGGTTTGTGATATTAACTTCCTGTTTGTGGCACATTAGTATATGTGAGGGGGGAAACTTTTCAAGATGAGTGGTGACCATGGCAGCCATTTTGAATCCAACATTTGTTTTTTCAATAGGAAGAGGGTCATGTGAACATCAAACTTATTGGGAATTTCACACGAAAAACAATGGTGTGCTTGGTTTTAACGTAACTTTATTCTTTCATGAGTTATTTACAAGTTTCTGACCACTTATAAAATGTGTTCAATGTGCTGCCCATTGTGTTGGATTGTCAATGCAACCCTCTCCTCCCACTCTTCACACACTGATAGTAACACCGCAGGAGAAATGCTAGCACAGGCTTCCAGTATCCGTAGTTTCAGGTGCTGCACATCTCGTATCTTCACAGCATAGACAATTGCCTTCAGATGACCCCGAAGATAAAAGTCTAAGGGGGTCAGATCGGGAGACCTTGGGGGCCATTCAACTGGCCCACGACGACCAATCCACTTTCCAGGAAACTGTTTATCTAGGAATGCTCGGACCTGACACCCATAATGTGGTGGTGCACCATCTTGCTGGAAAAACTCGGGGAACGTGCCAGCTTCAGTGCATAAAGAGGGAAACACATCATCATGTAGCAATTTCGCATATCCAGTGGCCTTGAGGTTTCCATTGATGAAGAATGGCCCCACTATCTTTGTACCCCATATACCACACCATACCATCAAACAGTCTTGGAGGGATCTATCCAATGTGGGTTAGTGTCAGACCAATAGCGGTGGTTTTGTTTGTTAACTTCACCATTCACATAAAAGTTTGCCTCATCACTGAACAAAATCTTCTGCGTAAACTGAGGGTCCTGTTCCAATTTTTGTTTTGCCCATTCTGCAAATTTAGTGCGCTGATCTGGGTCATCCTCGTTGAGATGCTGCAGTAGCTGGAGTTTGTAAGGGTGCCATTTGTGAGTAGCTAATATCCGCCGAAGGGATGTTCGACTAATGCCACTCTCCAGTGACATGCGGCGAGTGCTACGCTGTGGGCTCTTGCTGAATGAAGCTAGGACAGCCACTGATGTGTCTTCATTACAGACAGATTTCATGCGCCCACATTTTGGCAAATCCAACACTGAACCAGTTTCACTAAACTTAGCAAGCAGTTTGCTAACTGTAGCATGGGAGATGGGTGGTTTCGTAGGGTGTCTTGCATTGAAATCTGCTGCAATGACCCGGTTACTGCGTTCACCAGACATCAACACAATTTCTATCCGCTCCTCACGTGTTAACCTCGGCAACATGTCAATGGCTGTAAACAAAGAGAAACTTGTAAATAACTCATGAAAGAATAAAGTTACGTTAAAACCAAGCACACCATTGTTTTTCGTGTGAAATTCCCAATAAGTTTGATGTGTCACATGACCCTCTCCCTATTAAAAAAACAAAAGTTGGATTCAAAATGGCCGACTTCAAAATGGCCGCCATGGTCACCACCCAACTTGAAAAGTTTCCCCCCTCACATATACTAATGTGCCACAAACAGGAAGTTAATATCACCAACCATTCCCATTTTATTAAGGTGTATCCATATAAATGGCCCACCCTGTAGTATCGGGCATGCTGTAGTATTGAAGTATTATGTGCCACCAGAGGTCGCAATAACGCCTGTACAAGCGTCATAGACGCGTCTTCAGGCGATTTTACTCCTTAAAAAAAGTCTAAGGTGCACCGATACACCTTGAAGTATTATGCGATGCTGCCTGTGCCTGAAATGACCAATAACAAAGCTCCTTACAGCATGGAGCTTTGTTATTGGTCGGATTGAGCGGGCAGCCGGACCATTCTGCACTCCGCTCTGAAGTGAGGAGAAAGAGTCCTGCAGCGGTGCGAGATTCTCATCGGGTGGCGCCTGGCGGGGTCAGCGGTCTTGGGCTGCGGGTCACTCCCTCCATGTGCTGACGGCGTCCTCTCCAGTGAAGAATGTGCGGCCAAACTCCATAGCAACTAGATACCAACAGACTCCCCCCAGGGCACTATATGCCTGGGCATGCTTGCCCTGGTCGGATGGATAAAATGATCGGGTCCGTGCTAGGCCAGTCGGGCGCAACGCATGTTGACATGGAGACTGGGGGGGCTGATGTGTTGGGGTGGGCTTTGAGTTTGGGCGCACGTTCTTCACTGGAGAGGACGCTGTGAGCACATGGAGAAAGTGACCCGCAGCCCGACCGTCCAGAACATGAAGTGAATGTGACCAGTGGAAGACTTAGGATTGGTGAGCACATGAAATGAATTTCTCATAATTAGACGGCACAATTTGTGATCGGTGCAATGTTATATATGTCCCGCTGGGATCTAAGAGGGCTTACATTTTTAGGGAGACTCCAGAAAAACCAAGGAGGGTTGGCAAATAGGCAATAGATTGTCCCAGATATAGGGGCCGCCATTTTGCCTCCATTAGGTCTCATGTACACGACTGTATCCATTTTGAGGTCTGCAAATCGCAGATCCACAAAATATGGACATCCGTGTGCTATCCACATCTCCATGCTGCAAAAGATAGAGCATCTCCTGTTCTGGGTCCGCAAGAAAATGCGGATTGAACACGGACCGCATCCGTGATTTGCGTACCGCAAAATGGATACAGTCGTGTGCTTCAGACCTTATAGTGAAAGCCACAGTGCTCATAGATGTAAAGTACAGAGACGCCAAGTGCACTATACTGTGCAATAGTCCAATATACCGTGTATAAGACTGTCCTATAACTGACTCCTGTGCATTCGTCCCAGACCGCCAGCCACTGCTCCCGGCCACAACCACCAGACGTTCCAGACCGCCAGCCACTGCTCCCGGCCACAACCAACAGACGTCCCAGACCGCCAGCCACTGCTCCCGGCCACAACCAACAGACGTCCCAGACCGCCAGCCACTGCTCCCGGCCACAACCACCAGACGTCCCAGACCGCCAGCCACTGCTCCCGGCCACAACCACCAGACGTCCCTGTTGAATTCTTATTGCATTGAGTTTTGCACGGTCTACCGCGCCGTTCTCTACGTGACAGATTTGGTGCTTCAAGAAAGGTAGGGATTCAGTCTTCTGAGAGGTAAATGTAAAAAATTAGCTATTTCTGCATGGAAGACCTTATTGAGGAGACTGGTAATGGTTTCCTTGCCGAAATAGCAACATCTTAACATTATTTAGGCCTGTGTATTATATATATGAATTACCGCAAATTACGTACTCCTCCTCGGCTAAAAATACTCCTCAAAAATGGTCAGAGGAGTATTTTTACTCTTCCGGAAAAAATATAGCGCGACCTCTGTGTGCCACTGTCCCTGGTACAATGTCCTCCTTTATGGGGTTGTGGAAGTGACCGCCCGACGTGTGACTGAGAATTACTAAAAGCTCATTCCCTTTGCTGGTTCTGTACAACGCTGCAGATTTACCGCACAGAAATCCGCAAAGTAAATCCGCAGCTGACCAGAACCCCGCCTTATACTGCACTGCAGCCGTTCTCTATGTGCTATATGGCGGAATTATTTCTGTACTGTGCGATGGACGCGGCTGAAGGTTTCTTTATTCATTAGTTTCCTATTATCATAATTTGTATTTTTTGTGTTTTGTTAATGAATTATGAGAACTTTTCCCAGTAATAAAATAAATTGCACTGAGCGGTCTTGAGGGGAAATCGGCTGAACGCGGTATGACCACAGAAATGACGGGCACACGGCATCAAAGTGGGCAGGAGTGTGATTTAAAGGGTTAAATGATTTTGGGTCACTGACCAGCATACATGTCCGTATATGGCTGCATTGCTAAGAAAAATGATATTTTAACCCCTTCTCGACCAGCGGCGTACATGTACTTCGCAGCGTGACATAACGTGCCATACAGCTACGTCCCGGTGACCGGGCAGGTGCAGTATCTGCATCCTTCTGATCAGTGGCACGGACCCAGCTTTCACTGACAGCCAAGACGCTGCTGTATACTCCAGTATCTGTGAATACTCCGATGCTGGTGTATTAACCCCCTCTATGCCTCGGTCAACGCTGACAGCGCCATGTTTCGGGTTTGCGGATTTCACGCTGCGGTGACTGGGACCCGATGGCTGGAAAGGCAGCCTGATGTCTTACACAGGCCCCAGAGCCTCCCGGCCCGGAAGACTATGAGACCCAGTCTAGGGTATCAGACCCCCAAAAGTTAAAGTCCCACAGTGGGACAAAAATAAAAAGTAAAAAAAAAAGCCAAAAAGCAAAAAATCCCCTTTCCCATGAGAAAGACATATACAATTGTAAAAAATAGAAAAAAAATAAAGAAAAACAGACATATTAGGTATTACCGCGTCTGTAACAACCGGCTCTATAAAAAAAAAAACACATTATCCCCCCCCCGGTCAGGTGAATGCCTTAAAAAATTTAATAAATAAAAACTCTGCCAAAACAACAATTTTTTGGTCATCTTGCCACAAAAAATGTAATACTGAATTATCAAAAAATCATATATACCCAAAAATGGTAACAATGAAAACTTAAACTCCTCCTGCAAAAAATGAGTCCCTACACAAGACGATTGCCAAAATAATACAAAAATATGGCTTATAGAAATTGGAGACACTGAAACGTGATTTTTTCCCTTACGCCCATGACAGCACCCTTGAGAGACCGCCTCCATCCAGGACAGGAAACAGGAACTTTCGTGGAGAGCTCATAAGGAGGAGCATGGCCCCAAGACCACCAGTTCCTGTTTCCTGTCCTAGACAGGGACGGTTCGTGGAGAAAACAAGAAGGTTAGGCTGCAGGGCCCCGGAGAACTATTTCGAAGGGGGGTTACCTGTTCCGGCGTAAGTCTCCTCTAGGAGCCGCCGACCGGAGTCTGGTGCTGCTGCTGGGGTCTGGCTTTCGCCGCGCTGCCGCCACTCTGCAGTCCCGGCCGCACTGAGAGGTGCGCCCGACACGCCGGTCCCTCCTGACAGTGTTCAGGCGGGCCGGGGCCTCCTCACCATCCTTCTCTGGGGAGAGAAAATCTCGCGATCCAAGCGAGATCCGGTCTCGGCGTCGAGACTTCCGGTATTTGGAACGCATGTAGCGTGCGTTCCGGAAGTAGGAAGTGCTTCTCCTACTTATGGCCGCAGATGGTTTCAGCAGGACCCGACCGAGGGAATCGAACCCAAAGGAGGCGCACGGTCAGCAGCAGCCCAGCCAGCCTTATTGGAAGCCGGATTTTTTGGATCCTGGGAGTTACTCTACCCCACAGCAGTATGGAGGAGGAGAGTGCCCAACGCGCCGATCAGCAGGAGGGTCATGAGAGCAGACCGGTACTCCTGGTGGGGTAAGGGGGATCATTCCCCATCACTTGTTGTTTGTAGTCAGGCTAAATCTCCTTTCCCTCTTTTCCTTCTTGCTTTTTAGACTATAAAAGAGGGCCCTAGGAAGGCAATTTCAAAAACCAGAGGGAAGGAATGTGCCGTCTGTAAAAAGAAACTTGCCCCCTCTTGGGCGAAAAAATTATGTCAACGTTGCATTGAGAAACTAGTGGAGGAGGAGTCCCCATCCCTTTTGCAGAGTATTAGGGAGATGGTGAAGACAGAGGTCTCGGATTCTTTGAAAGATTTCAAAAAGAGCTTCCCCTCTGTAGCCTCAAGCTCCCTTGGAACCAGATCAGGCACAGCTAATAAATCTGACTCGGATCCCTTAGAAGATAGTGATACAGGAGAAATCCTAGATAGCCCAGACTCCTCCCAGGATGAAGAATCCACGGGCAGGCCACTTTTTTCCCCAGATGATACGGAAGCTTTATTGAAAGCGATTCGTGCGACCATGAAGCTAGACGAATCTAAAGACCCAAAATCCGTTCAGGATATCATGTTTGGTGACCTCGGGCAGAAAAAATCTAGAGTTTTTCCCGTAAACGAGAATATAAAATTCTTAATACAGAAGGAATGGGAAAGACCCGATAAAAAAAATTTTGTCCCTAAAAATGTGAAAAGGAAATATCCTTTTGATGAGGCAGACTCAGTAAAATGGGACAGGCCTCCTAAGTTGGATGCACCGGTTGCAAAAATCTCAAAAAAATCAGCTCTACCGTTTGAGGACCTGGGTACTCTTAAAGACCCTATGGATAAACGAGCAGAGGTTTACCTTAAAAAAGTTTGGGAGACCTCAGCTCAAGCGTTCAAACCAAATATTGCCGCCACATCCACTGCTAGGTCTCTGAAATTATGGCTGGAAGAATTAGAATCCCACATTCAGAATAAAACCCCGAGAGATCAATTGTTATCCGTTTTTCCCACTCTACTTAAAGCAGTAGACTTTATTTCTGATGCCTCGGCAGATGCTCTAAAATTAAATGCTAGGTCAGCTGCTCTTTCTAATTCAGCCAGACGGGCTATTTGGCTAAAAGGATGGTCAGGAGACACTGGATCAAAAAATAAGCTTTGTGCAATTCCTTGTCAGGGCGATTATCTTTTTGGGTCCGTCTTGGACGACCTTTTGGATAAAGCTTCGGACAATAAAAAAGGATTCCCTGTCTCCAGACCCCTGAGAAAACAACGGTTTTTTCGCAAAAACAAGAAAGATTTTTTTAGGGGCCAGAGGAAAGACTTCAGAGCAGACAACAAGAATAGGAAAAGTAAGAACTAAATCCTCTTTAGTTCCCAATCCTCCTCAACCTCTAAACCATCACAGCAATGACGGTTTCTCTCCCGTGGGTGGCAGACTTTCTCTCTTCCCTTACGCTTGGGAGAAAATCTCCTCAAGCCCCTGGATTTTAAGCGTGATAAGAGAAGGGTTTTGTCTAGAGTTTGTCTCTCACCCACCAGACAGATTCAAAATTACAAATTTTCTAGGGAATTCAGGGAAAAATCTAGCTTTACAACAGGAGATTGCATCCTTACTTCAAAAAAATGTTCTGATTCCGGTGCCGGAGGCGGAGAGAGGCAGGGGGTTCTACTCTTCCCTTTTTCTGGTTCCCAAACCGGATGGAACATTCAGAACAATCATAAATCTGAAAGATCTAAATCAGTTTCTCTCCTACAAAAAATTCAGAATGGAATCCATCCAATCAGTTTTAAAACATCTTTTCGGGGGCTGTTTCATGGCTACAATAGATATGAGATGCGTACTATCACATCCCTATTCAGGCAGACTGTCAAAAATTCCTCAGAGTCGCTGTCTCCATAGGAAGTCACATTCAGCACCTACAATATACAGCCCTTCCCTTTGGGATTTCTCAAGCTCCAAGGCTTTTCACGAAAGTCATGGCAGAAGTCATGGCTCATATAAGAGAGAGAGACATTCTAGTGATTCCTTACCTAGACGATCTCCTGGTGGTAGCAGAGTCAGAATCCCTTCTCGAAATACACCTCAAAAAAGTAGTGCAGATCCTAGAAGACCTCGGCTGGCAAATAAACTGGGAAAAATCACATCTAATACCTTCCCAAGTTCGTGTCTTCTTAGGAATGATGCTGGACTCAAAGAAACTACTTTGTATCCTACCCCAAGACAAGATTCAGAGATTAATACAACAGGTTCAGTCCCTGATATCTACAAAAAACCCCACTATCAGACAAGCAATGGCGGTCTTGGGCAGAATGACTTCCACTATACCAGCGGTCAGGTGGAGCCATCTTCACTCCAGACCCCTACAGTGGCAAATTCTGAAGGAATGGCAGGGTACCCTACGCCCATTAGACACACCCCTCACACTCACCCCCCAAGTGATCCAGTCTCTTCGCTGGTGGCTGAATCCTGTAAACCTGTCCCAGGGACTCCCTTGGATCCAACAAAATTTTGTTACCCTTACCACTGACGCAAGTCCTTCCGGTTGGGGGGCCTGTTGCCTAGGGTACTTAAGGCAAGGTGTTTGGGGAAGAGAGCAGAGTCTAGACTCCCAAAACATGAGGGAACTGAGAGCGGTTTTTCACGCCTTAAAAGAATTTCTTCCTCTACTTCAGGGAAAAGCTATAAAAGTTTTTTCGGACAACGCCACAGTTGTCTCCTACTTAAACAAGCAAGGAGGAACCAGATCAGAAAATCTTATGCAGTTAACAACGGATATATTTTCCCTTATAGTTCCCTCTGTCCCGTCCCTTATGGCAGTACATCTAAAAGGTACAGAAAACAAGGTGGCAGATTTCTTAAGCAGAAATACACTAGACCAGGGGGAATGGTGTTTGAATCAAATGGTCTTCGATCAAATAATTCAACTTTGGGGTCGCCCTCATCTGGACTTATTTGCTACCAGAGAAAACAGAAAGTGTCATCTTTTCTTTTCCCTCAGCGCGAGAGATTCACCAACAGGGATAGATGCCTTCTCCCTTCACTGGCCGAACCAGCTCCTCTACGCCTTTCCTCCGTTAAGACTTCTTCCAAGATTCCTACAGAAGTTGAGACAAGAAAGAACGACAGTGATCTTAATTGCTCCATTCTGGCCCAGAAGAACCTGGTTCACTTGGTTAAGGAAGCTATCCTTGACAGACCCCTGGATTCTCCCGGAGAGGCAAGACCTTCTGTCCCAAGGACCGGTCAACCATCCGAATGTGAGGCAGTTACACTTAACAGCATGGCTCTTGAGGGGGAAATCCTAGAAAGTAGAGGACTCTCCAAGAAGGTAGTTTCCACCTTACTATCCTGCAGAAAGGACATCACATCGTCCATTTATCTCAGAATCTGGAACACCTTCCAAAAGTTTGCAAAAGATCCGGTCAATCCTTTAAATCCTCCACCTATGTGTAAGGTTTTAGATTTTCTGCAAGCAGGTCATGAAAATAATTTGAGGCCAAGTACTCTGAAGGTACAGGTATCCGCTTTGAGTGCATTCTTTGACTCCCATCGCTAACCACCCGTGGGTCCGAAGATTTTTTAAAGCCATCAGCAGGCTTAGACCTATATCTGGACCTTCAGTTCCCCCCTGGGACCTCAACTTGGTCCTCACTAGCCTCATGGAGCCTCCCTTTGAGCCACTTAAAGAGTTACCCATAAAAATCCTGTCCTTCAAAACAGCTTTTCTTGTGGCAATTACCTCAGCAAGGAGGGTTGGTGAGATTTCGGCTTTTTCTACTTCACCACCTTACACTAACATCCTAGATGATAGGGTACTCATTAAACCAGACCCTTCCTTCTTACCGAAAATGGTTTCTATGTTTCACAGAACACAGGATATTATCCTTCCTTCCCTGTGTCAAAATCCGAGAAATAAAAAAGAGGAAAAACTCCATTGTTTAGATGTAAAAAGATGTTTATCCCATTATCTGGAGGTTACTAGTCAGTGGAGGAAAACCTCAAAACTTTTCATTCAATTTAGTGGGAAAAATAAGGGTCTCCCAGCTTCTACTAAAACCCTTTCCAGATGGATCGTGAGAGCCATTAATTTGGCCTATTCTTCAACTGGAAAGGCTCCCCCGGGGGGTTTTGGTGCTCATTCCACAAGATCAGTTTCCACCACTTGGGCAGAAAGGGCCGACGCTACTCTAGAACAGATTTGTAGAGCAGCCACATGGCAGTCGCCGGGCACCTTCTTCCGTCACTACAGATTAGACCTAGGCTCTAGAGAACAACTAGCCTAAGGTAGGAAAGTCCTCCAGGCAGTAGTCCCACCCTAAAGAATAAAGGGGTTTCTATTCTATTCGTCTCTCAAGGGTGCTGTCATGGGCGTAAGGGAAATTTAAGATTACACTTACCGGTAATCACTTTTCCATAAGCCCATGACAGCACCCGGGTTTATTCCCACCCTATATAGAATTAATACGAATTAAAAAAAAAATATATATATATATATATATATATATATAGATATAGATATATATATATATATATAGATATATATAGATATAGAGAGAAAAAAAAAAATCATATATAAAAAAAAAAAAAAAAAAAATGTGTGTAAGAGTGTGGTCTAGGACAAGTTCTTGCGATTAACTGGTGGTCTTGGGGCCATGCTCCTCCTTATGAGCTCTCCACGAAAGTTCCTGTTTCCTGTCCTGGATGGAGGCGGTCTCTCAAGGGTGCTGTCATGGGCTTATGGAAAAGTGATTACCGGTAAGTGTAATCTTAAATTTTTTTCCAAAAAGATTTATGTAAAACTGAAAATAAAACAAAAGTAGACCTATTTGGTATCGTCATTTCCCTACAATGTTTTCTTTAGAAAATAAGACATGATCTTTTCTGTCAGGTGAACATCGTAAAAAAATAAAAACTGTGCCAGAACATCCATTTTTTTGGTTTCCTTGCCTCACACACAAAAAGTATAATATAGAGCTATTAGAAATCATATTACCCCAAAATAATACCAATAAAACTTTCACCTTATTTAGTAGTTTCACAGGGTCACGGTGAGGAATAAGTAGAGCCATTTGCTGTCAGCTAGCAGAGGAAGCCGGCTCCACAGGGGGTCCTGCTTCAAAACAGACCACGTGTTTACAGTTCACACCCCCCCTCAGCCAGCATGGAGGCTAAAGGTCCATTCATGGGTCCGCATCCGTTCCGCAATTTCATTGGGCCCGGAATGTGCTGTCCGCATCCTCACTTCCGTTCCGCAAAAAAATAGAACATGTCCTATTCTTTTCCGCAATTGCGAACAAGAAAAGGCATTTTCTATGAGAGTGCCGGCGATGTGCGGTCCACAAAATGCAGAACGCACATTGCCGGTGTTAGTGTTTTGCGGATCCGCAAAAGACAGACGTATGAATGAACCCTTACTCATCCTAGAGGAACCCCCCATTTGACCGAGATAAATATCTCGGTCAAATGCCAACTTTGTATAAAAAAATGGGAAAAGTTGTCTTTTGCCAAGATATTTCTCTCACCCAGCATGGGTATATGTAAAATGACACCCCAAAACACATTGCCCAACTTCTCCTGAGTACGGTGATACCAGATGTGTAACACTTTTTTGCAGCCTAGGTGGGCAAAGGGGCCCACATTCCAAAGAGCACCTTTCGGATTTCACCGCCCATTTTTTACAGATTTTGATTTCAAACCACTTCTCACGCATTCGGGCCCCTAAAATGCCAGGGCAGTATAACTACCCCACAAGTGACCCCATTTTGGAAAGAAGACATCCCAAGGTATTTCGTGATGGGCATAGTGAGTTCATGGAAGTTTTTATTTTTTGTCACAAGTTAGTGGAATATGAGACTTTGTAAGAAAAAAATAAAAAATCATAATTTTCCGCTAACTTGTGACAAAAAATAAAAAATTCTAGGAACTCGCCATGCCGCTCACGGAATACCTTGGGGTGTCTTCTTTCCAAAATGGGGTCACTTGTGGGGTAGTTATACTGCCCTGGCATTCTAGGGGCCCTAATGTGTGGTAAGTAGGTAAATGACCTGTGAAATCCTAAAGGTGCTCTTTGGAATGTGGGCCCCTTTGCCCACTTAGGCTGCAAAAAAGTGTCACACATGTGGTATCGCCGTATTCAGGAGAAGTTGGGCAATGTGTTTTAGGGTGTCTTTTTACATATACTCATGCTGGGTGAGAGAAATATCTCGACAAAAGACAACTTTTCCCATTTTTTTATACAAAGTTGGCATTTGACCAAGATATTTATCTCACCCAGCATGGGTATATGTACAATGACACCCCAAAACACGTTGCCCAACTTCTCCTGAGTACGGCGATACCACATGTGTGACACTTTTTTGCAGCCTAGATGCGCAATGGGGCCCAAATTCCTTTTAGGAGGGCATTTTTGGGCATTTTTAGACATTTGGATCCCAGACTTCTTCTCACGCTTTAGGGCCCCTAAAATGCCAAGGCAGTATAAATACCCCACATGTGACCCCATTTTGAAAAGAAGACACCCGAAGGTATTCAATGAGGGGCATGGCGAGTTCATAGAATTTTTTATTTTTTTTTGGCACAGGTTAGCGGAAATTAATTAATTTATTTTTACCTTGGGGTGTCTTCTTTCCGAAATGGGGTCACATGTGGGGTATTTATACTGCCCTGGCATTCTAGGGGCCCTAAAGCGTGAGAAGTCTGGAATATAAATGTCAAAAAAAATTTACGCATTTGGATTCCGTGAGGGGTATGGTGAGTTCATGTGAGATTTTATTTTTTGACACAAGTTAGTGGAATATGAGACTTTGTAAAAAAAAATAATACATTTCCGCTAACTTGGGCCAAAAAAATGTCTGAATGGAGCCTTACAGGGGGGTGATCAATGACAGGGGGGTGATCAGGGAGTCTATATGGGGTGATCACCCCCCTGTCATTGATCACCCCCCTATAAGGCTCCATTCAGACGTCTGTATGTGTTTTGCGGATCCGATCCATGTATCCGTGGATCCGTAAAAAACATACGGACGTCTGAATGGAGCCTTACAAGGGGGTGATGAATGACAGGGGGGTGATCAATGACAGGGGGGTGATCAGGGAGTCTATATGGGGTGATCAGGGGTGATCAAGGGGTTAATAAGTGACAGGGGGGGAGGTGTAGTGTAGTGGTGCTTGGTGCTACATATTGCTGAGCTGCCTGTGTCCTCTGGTGGTCGATCCAAACAAAATGGACCACCAGAGGACCAGGTAGCAGGTATATTAGACGCTGTTATGAAAACAGCGTCTAATATACCTGTTAGGGGTTAAAAAAATCACACGATCGTTCGCTGGCAGGCTGGAGATCTACTCGCGTCTCGCGAGATGACGCGTATATGCGTGACTGTGCGCAGGGCTGCCGCCTCCGGAACGCGATCCTGCGTTAGGCGGTCCGGAGGCGGTTAAAACCGATTTTACAAACTTTGTTAACCCTTTAGGCGTTCCACAAGAATTAAAGGAAAATGGAGATCAAATTTTTAAATTTCACTTTTTTGGCAGATTTTCCATTTTAATCCAATTTTTTCTTTAACACATCGATGGTTAACAGCCAAACAAAACTCAATATTTATTACCCAGATTCTGCGGTTTACAGAAACCCCCCCTACGTGTGGTCATTAGCTGCTGTATGGACACATGGCAGGGCGCAGAAGAAAAGGAACTCCACATGGTTTTTAGATGCCATGTCCCATTTGAACCCCCTCTGATGCACCCTTACAGTAGAAACTCCCAAGAAGTGACCCCATTTTGGAAACTAGGGGATAAGGTGCCAGTTGTATTGGTACTATTTTTGGGTACATATGATTTTTTGATCATTCATTATAACACTTTATGGGGCAAGGTGACCAAAAAATGGGTTGTTTTAGCACAGTTTTTATTTATTTATTTTTACAGCGTTCACCTGAGGGGTTCAGCCAAGTGACATTTTTATAGATCAGATTGTTACAGACGTGGCAATACCTAATATGTATACTTTTACTTATTTATTTAAGTTTTACACAATAATAGCATTTGTGAAACAAAAAAATTGTTTTAATGTGTCTATGTTCTGAGAGCTATTGTTTTTTTTTATTTTTTGAGAGATTTTCTTATGTAGGGGCTCATTTTTTGCGGAATGAAGCGACTGTTTTATTGGTACCATTTTGTGGGACATACACCTTTTTGATCAATTGGTGTTGCACTTTTTGTGATGCAAGGTGACAAAAATTGCTTTTTTTGATATTTATTTTTATGGTGTTTATCGGACTGGTCTATCATGTGATATATTTATAGAGCCGACCGTCACGGACGCGGCGATACCTAATATGTCTATTTTATTAAATTTTTTTCTATTTTTAACTTTTTTTTTTTATTCCTTACTTGGGGAATTTCTTTTTTTACATGTGAAACTTTTTTTTTTTTTTTTTTTTTTAACACTTAATTTTTTATTTATTTATTTTTTACACTTTTTGTCCCCCATAAGGTCATACAAGACCTCTGGGGGACATTTACTTCACTTTTTTTTTTTTTTCACTGTTGATTTCTCCTGTAACTGGGGCTAACATAGTAGCCCCAGTTACAGAAGAAATACAGCCCCCCAGAGAGGCTATACAGCGCTGTACAGCTTCAGTGCAGGGCTGATCTAGGTCTCTGAAAGACCTCACACAGCTCCTGCACTCTCCGGTCCTGGCGATCACATGTTCGCCGGGCCAGAACAGGAAGCGCATAGCGCTTCCTGCTCTGCATACACAGCGCTCGGTGAGCACTGTGTATGCAGCGATCCAGAAGGCAGGGACACCTGGGCACCGTCCCTGCCTTCTCTCTGGGTTGCCCTGCTGTCACTGACAGTGGGCAACCCGATCAGCAGCTGCACGATTAGCGTGCAGCTGCAGTTTCTGAACGGACGTTCTGGAACGTCCATTCAGAAATAGAGAACCACCTCCCGGACGTTTATAGTCTATGGGCGGACGGGAGGTGGTTAAGGAAAAGCAAATATTGACCCAATTTTGCCGCTATAATGAAGTACGAAAACAAGGTTATTACCACATAAAGTGACACATGTCCGATTTGCAAAAGTAGGCCTGGGCAGGAAGGTGAAAACTGGCCTGGGGTAGAAAGGGTTAATATATGCAAGTAAGCCTCTGGGACCAACGGGGGTGTTGCCCTTACACCTAGAGGCTCCTCCTTTCTGCACCCGCCACGCCCATTTCACTTTCATTGACAGGGTCAGGTGTGATTACTTCTTCACTGCCTGGTCCTGTCAATCAAAGTGAAAAGGGCGTGGCAGGTGCAGAAAGGAGGAGCCTCTAGGTAAAAAGGCAACACCCCCGTTACTCCTGGAGCTTCATTTGCATATAATAAAACATAATTATCTCAGCAGTGCGGGCACATATCAACATGGGACTAACACAGATGCCTTCAGCTGCCAAGCGCACATGTGCCAGGTCAGCCGGTGTCACAGGTACCAATCTGCTGACAGATGCCCTTTATTCTTGTGATTCCAACTGATAGGACGAGGGCAGTCTGAGCTCTAGATCTATGAAGTGATCTACTAGATTACAGCTTTAGGGTCCATTTATACGTTCGCATGTTGGGTCCGGATCCGTTCCGCAATTTTGCGGAAAGGGTGCGGAGCCATTCATTTTCAATGGGGCCGGAACGGATGCGGACAGCATACTATCTGCTGTCCGCATCAGCATTTCCAGATCCGCACTTCCAGCCCCGAAAAAAATAGAACATGTCTTATTCTTGTCCGCAATTGTGGACAAGAAAATGCATTTTCTATGACTGTGTTCTATGACAACGCTGCGGACCGCAGCGTTGTGCGATCCACAAATTCACGGAACGCACATTGCCAGTGTCCGCTTTTTGCGGATCCACAATTTGCGGACCGCAAAACACATGCGGACGTGTGAATGGACCCTTATACTGGTATTACCACTGTGACCTGTAACTGACTATAGTGGTAATTGAAGGGTTAAATAAAGCAAGCCATATGCTATGTAGTGAGGAGTTTTATAAAGAAATGCTATTTGATCTGGACCAAGGACATCAGTCAAGTATGTTTGCAATAGCCGATATAGGGAACTGTTTGTACTCAGCAACCTTGTATATGTAAACCACACCTGTTAATGATTGTTAGAATGAATGTATAGAAGACTGAGAGAACACAGATAAAATTAGAGTTATTTGTAGTGACCCTAGAAGCGTGTATCTGTGTCTCTTTGAAATATACTCTCCGGACATCCGAAGGGAACGCAGGGTGCAGAAGAAAGACCCTTTCAGTAATATGAAGGTGTGACAGGCTTTGACCTGAAACATGGAGGAGCTACCTTGATACACGTTATTATCTCCTCCAGTGTTTCCTCTTCTTATCTCCAGTAATTGTATTTTACATGGGATTTTCTATGATTTTACATCGGTTCATCTTCTTTCCATTCAGGTTCTTACAATATAGGATCCGCTCAGCGTATATCTCCTATATAAGATCATTCTCCTGATTTACCCTTCAAGGATGGATAGGGATGGGGACAAGATGGCAGAGAGTATAATAAATCTCACCCTAGAGATCCTCCTCCGGCTTACTGGAGAGGTGAGAGATTCTAATGATGTCACATTACATCATCTTCTCTATGTTACTAACAGATGGACATGACTGGAGAGGTGAGGGACTCTGGAGATGTATGGAGTGATATTTATTGCTGCGTCTCTCCATAACCAGGAATACACAGTAGTGAAGAAGACCTCTAGTGAGCATTGTCAGGCCCCGGTATCTGAAGGACGGGGAGGAATCCTGAGCCCAATATCCAGGCCGACACCTCACATCCGGATACATGAGAACATCAACAGAGAGAAGATCCTAGAGCTCACCAACAAGATCCTTGAGCTGCTGACTGGAGAGGTGACATCGCTGGGAATGCCGGGACATTATACAGTAATGCTATGAAGGGATCTGGGTGATGACTGTATAATTATGTTGTCAGGTTCCTATAAGGTGTCAGGATGTCGCCGTCTATTTCTCCATGGAGGAGTCTGAGTTTTTAGAAGGACACAAAGATCTGTACAAGAACGTTATGATGGAGGATCACCAGCCACCAAGTAAAAGACATGACTAAATAGACACATCCTCTCACTAGTTATATGTAAGAAATTAATTGTCACCGTCTGTTTTTCCTGCAGTTAAAGAAGAGAGAACAACTCCCAGTCCTCTTCTTCTACAGGATGAGAGATGTCCCAGTCTTCTTCTACAGGATGGTTCAGAAGAACATCAAAGCATTCCATATGATCAGATAGATGGAAATAAGGTCTCATGAAAGGTTCCCTATGATCTGTAGAAGTGCTGTGAAGATCTTGTGTTCAGTCTTGTTTTATAAACCAGTATTATATGTTTTATCCTTGTATAATGAGAAAGGTAGAGATGGCAGGATTACAGGTAACTATAGACCTTGCATGTCGTCTGGATCTTCTCAGTTTTCTGGTCTGTAGAGACTGCTGGTTGGAATAAGAAAACAATTAGATGCATATATACAGGAGACCTGCAGATATTTTTTGGGTCAGACAATGAAACATGGCACATGTAGATCCACTGTGTCTCTTGAACAGATTTGACATGGTTCTGCTCCAAAGTGTGTTAGATAAGTGACTCCCTTCCTTCCACTTTATCCCCTGTACAGGGACCTGGACTTTGTTGCAGGGGAACCACTAGGCTGCTGCACTTGAAGTAGTTTCTGTACAAGTGACGGGTGACCCACGGGGTCAGGAAAGGCAGAATACATGCAGTCTGATAAATGGTCTGTTGTCAGGGCGAGCAGCTCAGGATCAGAACGGAGGTCAGGCAAGGGTCAGGTCAGACAGCAAAGGGTCCAATCTAGAAGTCGGGCAGAAGTCTGTACACAGAAAAGGCAAGCAAGCTTTGCATGAAACTAGCATACTAGAACCTATTGATCAGGCTCCTTTCCATGGCTTGTAGATATTAGAGTGCGTGCATGCCGGCCCTATAAGAGCCAGAGATAGTGTGTGCACACATGACCTATGGGCAGAGAAGGTCATTATCGGCAGGAAGCAGGCCTCAGCTTGTGTGGGAGGACAGCGTTATTCCAGCAGCCGGGACCACTGGGAAGGGAGAGAGGGATGTCTGTGGGACTGGACCACCGGAGCCCTAAAGCTATGGAGCAGGTAAACCAGGCAGCAGGCGTGCCCACCAGCAGGAAGGAGAGGAGCTATAGGCATGGACCGCTGCCATAGCAGATAACTCTGCTGTCATTTCATCACTTATTGTCATTGTAATTAATGATCTTTTCTGGTCACATCAAACATTCCACACGACTTCTCCATCAGTCTGCTGACTTTTACCATTTCTGTTTCACAGCTTTTAGATCTGGGTAAAGATCTGAACAATATTAAGGCTGAAGATGCATATGTGAGGAGTGATGAGCAGATCATAGAGGACATTCCCACCGATAACCACCCAGGTGAGTAGTAACCACTACATAAAGCAGAGAAGACTCACAGATTCTGCTCCTTCACTGGCTACTGATGACTCCTTGTATAGTCAGGTAGTGGTGGCAGTTTGGGGGTCACATATTGTACTTTCCGACAGGTTTTCCTTTATTAGCACACAATTGTTACCGATACCAGGTGTCCCACAGTATTGATCAGAAGGTTGGGGTTATCACCCATTCTTCTAACTTCTATGAACCCTCTTTCCATAGTACTTAGAGGCTTTACTGACACTTCAGAATTTTTGGAAAAAGGAAAAGCCTTATGGTAGAGCCGAAATAAAAAGAGCCACCAATGAACAGTAGCAGCTGCCTGTCTGACCATAAAGATCTCACAATGTTCTGCCCTAAAGAAGTAATCATAGGAGGACAAGTCCCCAGTGGTCAGTGACAGCTTGCCGGCCATTCTGCTCCCCCTTCCTGCTAAAGACTTCAGTGCTATACCCCACTCTCCCCAGGGGCTCTGACCAATCCCAGTATATGGGGCCCCAAAATATCTCATGGCAGCTGTTAAATGGTCCCTTGTTGACACCTCAGAGAACACAGTCGCAGTCCTGGTCTGACAACATATAGGATTATTGTATGTGCAGAGAGGTTTTATAGGGGAGCAGTTCTCTATTTGCCTTACACCGTGTGTTATCGGGTTCTAGACATAAATTGTAAACCCCGTGGTGTCCTAGTATCACACCCAAACAGGGAGGGGGGGAATTGTGTAATCAATATTGGAGCCACCTATAGACTGTATCTAGTAGTTCAAAAAGTAATGAATTCTTCTCTGAATGTTGGTTTGCATGAAAAATTCATTTTCACTGGAATAATACTTTTTTTTTTTTTTAGAACTGTTTCGATGCAAATACAGAGCGACCATTTTTAAAAATCCATTAAAGGGAACCTGTCATCAGAAGTGGCCTATTTATTTATTGTATTCATGTTCTGCATTTATTTAGCACTACTATATTCAGCAGGGCTATACAGACATTAGGATCACACTGTCCCCAATGGGGCTCGCAGTCTAAGTTCCCTATCAGTATGTCTTTTGGAGTGTTATTGACCTATTTACATGTCCCCATTGTACAAGCTGCCAGCTTTCAGAAACAGGTTTTGTTAAATTTGATAATCAGGTTGTTTGTAGGAAAATAGCTCAGGAGTCACCGGGGCGTACCGCTGGATGAGGCGAGACACAGCGTCATCTCCTCTATCCTCCCCAACTTACTCTCACAGAGCTCTGCTGGCTTCTTGATGTCAGCTTCTGGCAATGGGAAATCTCTCACAGCAGAAGACATTGGCAGGGATCTTGACATCTGCTGACTGTGGTCCCAGCATCTCCTGGGCAAACACAGTGATTGCTTGAAGTCGGGGTGTATACATATCTGCACGCTTCACATGTCAGGATCCTGGTGCCAGAACAAGGTCTTCTGTGTCTGCGTGAGATTTCTCACTGCCAGGAGCTGACATCAGGAAGCCAGCGGAGGTCTGCAAGAGCAAACTGGGCAGGATAGAGGAGAGGACTCAATTACTCGCCTCATCCAGTGGTACGTCCCAGTGACTCCTGTTTGATGACATCAGGTACATTTTAAAAGTGGGTTTTTCCTACAAACAACCTGATTGGTTTTGTTGAATTTGGCAGCTTGTACAGTGGGGACATGTAAAGAGCTCCATAGGCCACTTCTGGTAACAGGTTCCCTTTAATGGAATTTTAATAATGGCCGCCCCTTTATTTGCATAGAAACAGTTATAAACAATTTTCACTGGAATAATAAAAGTTACGTTTTCGTGCAAACCAACATTCAGAGAAGAATTACTACTGGATGCAGTCTATAGGTGGCTGCAATATTCATTACACAATTTCCCCCTCCCTGATTGGGTGTGAAACCCAGGACACCACCGGTGTAGGATTTATGTCTAGAACCCCGATAACACACGGTGTAAGGAAGAATGTGAATTATACAAATTACTTGAACGTGGACATGACAGCTTCATCAATCTCTGGACTCCAGGATTATGCAATTTTGTGATTTTTGTTCATTTTTTGGCCCCCTGTTTCTTTGTTTAGTTGAGGACCTCATCAGAGGATTGCATCCGGTATTCTTGGTTGATAATATGATGGGGATAGCGGAGGTGGACATCTTGCTTGCTCCTCCCTCTGCCCTCCCCTTTCATGGGCATGGTGGGGGAGTGATCATCTGTCCTTTCTCTGCTGTCCCCTTTCCTCTATAGGGGTCACCATTTTATGTTGATAATAGTGGACTGATGATGTCCTGAGATTTGGGGAGAGGATCTATGACACGCGATCTGTGCGCCGGATTTCTTTTTCCCTAACTGGTAGTGAGGGTCCCTCTGACTCATCTCGGGGGGACCTCCTCTCCCAGGGGATATTCATCTGCCTTTATATCCCTTATAGATCACAATGGTTAGCGGCTCTTGTACCTTTGCTCCTCCTCGCGTGTGTGTGTGTGGGGGGGACACTTGACAGTGCCCCAAGTACTTTTTCCCCTCACCCATGACAGCACCCATGCGACTAGGTCCTTCCACCCAGGACAGGGAACCTGAAGAGATAATATGGTTCACACCCCCACCACACCTTAGTTCAGGTTTCCTATCCTGAGGGATCTACCTAGGGACCTTTTGCTCCTAGCTTGGGTTCACACCCTAGGGCTGGGGATGGTCCGGGTGTACGCACTGTGAAGGGGCCTATCCCATGTAGCGTTAGCCTCCTCAGGGAGCAGTTCATCAAGTCTGCCTTCCTCCTGCCTCCTCCCAGCCTCTAGTAGAGCCGTTGTGGCCATGTTCAGACGGCCTCCGATTCAGTCTGGCGGGGTGCCCGGCGTCCCTTCTCAAAGATTGCGGCTGGGAGCCAATGCGCGTTCTGAGCATGCACTTGGGGGCGGGAGGCGGTATGCTTCCGGCGTCATGGGGTCACTTCCTGCTGGAAGAGGAGGCACCTTTTGCCGGCTGGATTAGGCATTTGGGCCTAGTGTTAAAAGGAGGTCAAGGCGCGTTTATAAATGTCCACTAGAGAAGGCAGCCAGCTCTCTTTGCGCACTGAGTGCTGTGCTGGATTCGGTGTCTGGATACAATGTCGGAGCCGAGTAATTCAGGACGCGCCGACCCCTTGGGACCCTCGAGGCCCACAAGACCTGAGGAGTGGGGAAGTTACCTCTACATGTGGTGAGATATATCCTCTCCTAATATTTATTGATTGTTGTTAGCTTTTGTTGTTATAGGTAGTAAAAACACCTAAGAAGTCATCTAAGCATAAAGAATGTAGGGGATGTAGAGTAGTTTTACCAGCATCTTATGTTAGACCATTATGTCAGGATGTGTGGATAAATTGGTTCTGGAAGAGTCACAATCTTTATCTAAAAGTATTAAGGCTTTGGTGAGATCACAAGTTAAATCATCTCTCAAGTCCCTGAAACGAAATCGTCCACGGTCACCAGAAAGAGCCGGTTACAGTAGAAAGACTGATTCTGAAAACTCTGGGGAGGAGGATGATTTAAATTCCAGCCACAATATCTCAGATGATTTATCGTATTCGGAGGAGGATGCAGGAGGGACGACCCTGTTTCTGGGTGAAGATACTGAACTTTTATTAAAGGCTGTTAAAGCTACCATTCAGTCAGGATGTAAAACAGCCTAAATCAGTAGCTGACCAAGTTTTTGAGGGACTGGGTCCTAAACATCATAGAGTATTTTCAGTGCCTAGAAATATGGAAGCTCTTATTAGAAAGTAGGGATCGACTGATTATCGGTTTGGCCGATATTATCGGCCGATATTGAGGATTTTGAACGTTATCGGTATCGGCATCTATTTTGCCGATATACCGATAACGTATGGGGAACACAGAACGCGCTGCTCTCAGCGCTCTCTGTGTTCCCTCCGCAGCACAGGGGAGAAGGAAGCAGTGTCTCCTCCCCCTGTGCTGCTGCTGCCAATAGCAGGAGAGGAGACAAGAGGAGGGGAGGGGCTGTGGCCGCTGCGCCACCAATGAAGATAAGCCTTTCATTCATTCATATACAGGAGGCGGGAGCTGGCTGCAGAATCACATAGCCGGCTCCCGACCTCTATGAACGGCAGCTGCGGTCCGCGGTAGTTAACTCCTCAGGTGCCGCGGATCGCAGCCACCTCTCATAGAGGTCGGGAGCCGGCTATGCGATTCTGCAGCCAGCTCCCGCCTCCTGTATATGAATGAATGAAAGACTCCTCTTCATTGGTGGCGCAGTGCGCCCCCCCCCCGAGCCCCCCAGTATTAATCATTGGTGGCGCAGTGCGCCCCCCACCCCAATGCCGGCGCAGTGCGCCCCTCCCCCCCACCCAGTATTACTCATTGGTGGCAGTGGCCACAGGATCCCCTCTCCCCTGCTCCTCTGATCGGAGCCCCAGCAGTGTAAGCCTGGGGCTCCGATCGGTTACCATGGCAGCCAGGACGCTATTGAAGCCCTGGCTGCCATGATAAGCTCCATGCTGCTGTGTGCACAAAGCACAGAGCAGCAGGGACAGTGTGAGCTCCTATTCACTCTGATAGAGATCTATCAGGGGGAATAGGACAAGGGTTCTAGTCCCTAAGGGGGCTAAAAGTTAGTAAAAAAAAAACCACAAAAATATTAAGTATAAATGAAAAAGATTTATAAAAAAAAAAAAAAATACACATTAACAATAAACCAAAATACACATTAACAATAAACATATTAATTTTCAGCAGATTTGTGTATGAATTTTTTTTTTTTCTCAAAAATGAAAATTCCCAGAATATCGGTATAAATTATCGGCTATCGGCCTGAAAGTTCACAAATTATCGGTATCGGCCCTAAAAAATCAATATCGGTCGATCCCTATTAGAAAGGAGTGTAAAAATCCTGATAGAATTTTTTTTATACCAACTACAGTCAAGAGAAAGTATCCCTTTGAAGAATCTGTATCTGAGGTATGGGATAGGGCCCCCACAGTGGATGCACCAGTTGTTAGGCCTGCTATTGCCCTTTCTGGGTCTCTAGGTCTTTAAAGGGCTTCTGTCACCCCCCCCCCCCCCCCCAACAGCAATTTTCAGTATTGGACTTAATATAATTGCTAATGTACCCCTCTGGCTGTGCTTTAAAGGGATTCTGTCATCAGAATTTAGGCCTATAACCTAAACATATGGCGAGGTCCCTACTAATACACAGAATACTAAAGTGACCTTATCAAATGCGCCTGTGGCTCTATAATCATATAAAACAGGTTTATATAACCTCTTCTCACGTCAGAAATGTGTCCAAGGGGACGTCTCATGATACAGGGTGCCCGGCTGCAGCCATCTCCTTTCGGTGCCCAGCGCCGCCTTCTGAATTGAAATCGCCGTCCTCCCTTTTATTAGAGCCGCCTACCTCAGTTCATCGCCGCCTCTCTAACGTCCGCTCTCCTCAGGTTATACCTAGTGCACACACACAGGATCTGGCGATTTCAATTCAGAAGGCGGCGCTGGGCACCGAAAGGAGATGGCTGCAGCCGGGCACCCTCCATCATGAGACGTCCCCTTGGACACATTTGTGACGAGAGTGACAGAATATATAAACCTGTTTTATATGATTATAGAGCCACAGGCGCATTTGATAAGGTCACTTTAGGATTCTGTGTATTAGTAGGGACCTCGCCATATGTTTAGGTTATAGGCCTAAATTCTGATGACAAAATCCCTTTAAATTCTTTAAAAATAGTACTTTTGTGATATGCAAATTTCTTCACTACCAGCAAGTTAGGCGGTTACTTGCTGGTAGCCGCCGCATCCTCGGTCTAAAAAAAACACCCCCTCCTCCACTTGATTGACAGGGCCAGCGAGCGCTCTCCTCCTCCCGCTGGCCCTGTCTGCAGCTGAAATCCCACGCCTGCGCTGTCTTCTCTTCTGGGTGTAGGGCTGACGTCATCGGCGCAGGCGCACTGAGGAAGGAGCAGCCAAGCGAGCGTCCTTCTCTCAGAGCGCCTGCGCCGAATGAGGACCGGTACGGCGCAGGCGCGGGATTTCAGCTGCAGACAGGGCAGCGGGAGGAGGAGAGCGCTCGCTGTCCCTGTCAATCAAGTGGAGGAAGGGGGCGTTTTTTTAGACCGAGGATGCAGCGGCTAGCAGCAAGTAACCGCCCAACTTGCTGGTAGTGAAGAAATTTGCATATCACAAAAGTACTATTTTTAAAGAATTTAAAGCACAGCCAGAGGTAAGAGGCGTATATATGGACTCTGCGTACATTAGCAATTATATTAAGTCCAATACTGAAAATGTTTGGGGGGTGACAGAAGCCCTTTAAGGTTATGGTTAGATCAGCTTGAGTCTCATATTAAGGACAAGACTCCTAGAATTACTTTCTTCTCGTCCTACCTTCCTTAAAGCAGCTGATTTCCTAGCAGATGCATTTACTGATGCAGTGCGTTTTTCTGCTAGAGCGGCACCCATGTCGAATGCTGCCAGACGTGCCACCTGGTTAAAGTCGGGGAAAGGGGACCAGGGCTCTAAGGCTTGAGTTTGCGCAGTCCCATGTGTAGGTTCTAGGCTTTTTGGCCCCTCCTTAGATGGTATTCTGGAAAGAGCTTATGATATAAAAAGAAGGGGTTCCCAGTTCCCCAAAAGTCTACCTTTTTTCGCGAACCCCAGTCCAATTTTAGAAAACAAAAGGGCAGGCAGAGTGACAAAAGATAGAGATTTCCTAAAAGATCTAGCAGATTTTTTGTTAAAGCCTCAAGAAAGTACAGTAGATCTAAAGACAAACAGCAATGACGCCATAAGTCATGTGGGAGGAAGGTTGTCAGTTTTTTCCGGCCTGGGGGTCCATTTCCCAGAACAGATGGATTCTAGAGATCATAAAACATGAGCATCGGATATAATTCCTTTCTCGTCCACTCGACTTTTTTGTTCAAACAATATGCCCCAAGGATCTCAAAAAAAGAGAAACTTTAGAATTGGAAGTTATGGCTCTATTAAGCAAAGGGGTGGTTTGCCCGGTTCCCAAAGAGAAGTAGGGAAGGGTTTCTACTCCCCTCTTGGATCGTTCAGAGTAATACTAAATCTGAAGAGACTAAACAAATCCCTAATTTACAAGAAATTCCATATGGAAACAATAAAGTCAACGACAAATTTAGTCTTCCAGAATTGTTGGATGGCGAGCTTGGATCTGGAAGACGCTTACTATCACATTCCGATTCATGCCTTGTACCAGAAATTCTTGAGAACAGCAGTTTGGATAAGGCTACATTCACACGTCAGTATTTTTCTATATCCCGATTTTCGGTCCGTTTTTTGCCGATCCGTTGTTCCTGAAAATGTTTCCGTATGTCATCCGTTTTTTGCGGATCCGCAAAAAACGGAAACATGTATAAATTTCAATTGAAAATGAATGGGTCCAGATCTGGTCCAGATCTGTTCCGCAAAAAACGGAACAGATCAGGAAAGAAAAAACGGACGTGTGAATGGACCCTAAGAGAGAAGTTGTTACATCTTCAGTACAGGGCGCTCCCCTTTTGCATATCTCAGGTGTTTTGTAGATTTTATTATTTTCCCTTATAACATGGTTATAAGGGAAAATAATAGCATTCTTAATACAGAATGCTTAGTAAAATAGGGATGGAGGGGTTAAAAAAAAAATATATATAATAATTGAACTCGCCTCATCCACTCGTTCGCTCAGCCCAGCTTCTCTTCTGTTTTCTTCTTTGATGCCCAGGAGGAAAAGGACCTGTGGTGACGTCACTGCGCTCATCACATGATCCATCACACTCTAGTCCCATTCTAGCCTTTAAATTGTCTCAGTATTTCAGTTGCATTACTGAAATAAATGACATTTTGCACAATATTCAAATTTTCCGAGTTTCACCTGTATGTATTACCACTAATCATGTAATTTACCCGTATATTGAGATGACAGGATCAAGATATGAATTTCACTGAATTATGGACAATGATATATGTCTGTATTGTTTGTACACTGGTTGAATCATGATGACGTTTGTTACTGTACTATTCTTACAACACTTTAATAACCCCTTAAAGACCGGCCCTACTTTTATTTTTGCATTTTCCTTCCCACGTTCCAATAGCCATAACTTTTTTATTATTTCAATCACATAGCCTATTTTTTCCTTCTTTTCTTTATACTATACAGTATATGTGTGTGTGTATTGTGGGGGATTAGTTCTTTTTAGGGGGTCATTCTCACAGATATCTTCGCCAGACACCAAGTGTAACCCCTTCTACCCCGGGCCAGTTTTCCAAAATCTGATATGTGTCACTTTATGTGGTAATAGCTTTGGAACACTTTTACTTATCCAAGCCATTCTGAGATTGTTTTCTCGTGACACATTGTACTTCATGATAAAATTTAGGCTACTTTCACACTTGCGTTAGGAGCGGATCCGTCTGGTGTCTGCACAGACGGATCCGCTCCTATAATGCAAACGCTTGCATCCGTTCAGAACGGATCCGTTTGCATAACCATGAACAAAAAAAAAAATAATAATAAGTTTTTTTTTTTTTTTTTTCATGATAATGCAAACTGATCCGTTTTGACTTTACATTGAAAGTCAATGGGGGACGGATCCCTTTGAAAATTGAGCCATACTGTGTCATCTTCAAACGGATCCGTCCCCATTGACTTCCATTATAAGTCTGGACGGATCCGCTCGCCTCCGCACGGCCAGGCGGGCACCCGAACGCCTCCAAACGGAGCTCACGAGCGGACACCTGAACGCAGGTGTGAAAGTAGCCTTAGTCAATATATTTCACCTTTTTTTTGTGAAAAAATCCCAAATTTTCAAATTTCAATATCTCTACTTTTATAATAGATAGTGATACCTCATATACTAGTTATTACTTTTACATTTCCCATATGTCTAATTCATGTTTGGATCATTTTTAAAATGACATTTTATTTTTTGGGGACGTTAGAAGGCTTAGAAGTTTGGAAGCAAATCTTGAAATT
>NC_053392.1:599129114-599190437 GCF_905171765.1 Bufo bufo
TTTTGGAAATTTTCCAAAACCCACTTTTTAAGGACCAGTTCAGGTCTGAAGTCATTTTGTGAGGCTTACATAATAGAAACCACCCAAAAATGACCCAATTTTAGAAACTACACCCCTCAAGGTATACAAAACTGATTTTACAAACTTTGTTAACCCTTTAGGTGTTCCACAATAAATGGAGATGAAATTTCAGAATTTCACTTTTTTGGCAGATTTTACATTTTAATCATTTTTTTCCAGTAGTAAAGCAAGGGTTAACAGCTAAACAAAACTCAAAATGTATTACCCTGATTCTGCGGTTTACAGAAACACCCCACATGTGGTCGTAAATTGATGTATGGCCCCCCTGATGTGCCTTACAGTATAAACTCAAAAAAGTGACCACATTTTGGAAACTACGGGATAAGGTGACAGTTTTATTGGTACTATTTTGGGTTAGATATGATTTTTAATTGCTCTATATTACGTTTTTTGTGATGCAAGGTAACCAAAAAAATGGATGTTTTGGCACACCTTTATTTTTAATTTTTAACAACGTTCATCTGACTGGTTAGATCATGCGCTATTTTTATAGAGCAGGTCCTTACAGACGCAATGATTATCAAATATGTCTACTTTCTATGATTGTTTTAGTTTTAGTTTTGCATTTTTGAAAACAAAAATTTGGTTTTTGTATCTCCATTTTCTGAACGCCCTATTTTTTGTCTGCAGATCGTCTTGTGCAGGTGCTCGTTTTTTGCAGGAAGAGTTGACTTTTTTTATTGGTACAATCTTTGAGTACATATGATTTTTTAATCATTCATTATTACACTTTATGGGGCAAGGTGACCAAAAAATTGGTTGTTTTGGGGCGCAGTTTTTATTTATTTTATTTTTAACCTGAGGGGTTAGGTCATTGACTTTTTATAGAGCAGATCGTTACGGACGTGGCAATACCTAATATGTCTACTTTTTTCTTATTTATTTAAGTTTTAACACAATAATAGCATTATTGAAAGACCGAAATAATGATATTTTAGTGCTTTTTTTTAATTTATTTTTTACTCATTGTCTTAGGGAAGAACCTCATTTTTTGCGGGTTGAGGTGACTGTTTGGTACTATTTTGGGGGGTATATGCCTTTTTGATCTCTTGGTGTTACAATTTTTGTGATGTAAGTGTAAAAATACCTTTTTTTTTTTTTTTTTTTTTACGGGTGTTCACCTGAGGGGTTAGGTCATGTGATATTTTATAGAGCTGGTTGTTACTGATGTGCGATACCTAATATACATTTTTTTTTCTATATTTCACTTTAGCCACAATAATAGCAGTTTGAAGCAAAAAATAATCATATTTTTAGTGTCTCCATTGTCTGAGAGTGATAGCTTTTTTATTTTTTTACCGATTCTCTAGGTAGGGTCTAATTTTTTGCGGGATGAGGTGACTGTTTTTGATTAGTACTATTTTGGGGGGCATACTCCTTTTTAATCACGTGCTGGTTTGCAATTTTGTGATGTAATGTGACAAAAATGTATATTTATTTTTAACTTTTTTTTAACGGTGTTCACCTCAGGGGTTAGGTCATGTGATATTTTTATAGAGCTGTTGATACGGACGTGGCGATACCTAATATGTATTTTACTTTAGCCCAATAATAGCAGTTTTGAAACAAAAAAATTATGTTTAGTATCTCCATGTTCTGAAAGCTATAGTTTATTTATTTTTGGGGCGATTGGCCTTAGGGGGCTCATTTTTGCAGGATGAGGTGACTGTTTAATTGATATACCATTTCCTGAGACATACGCCTTTTGATCGCTTGGTGTTGCACTTTTTATGAAGTAAGGTGACAGAATTGGATTTTTTTTTCCCCCCTTTTTTTACATTTTTTTTTATGTGTTCATTGGACAGGGTGGATCAAGTGATATATTTATAGAGCCGATCATACGGACGCGGCAATACCTAATATGTGTGGGGGGTTTCTGCTTTTATTATAAAATAAGCGAAAGGGGCATTTGTTTTTCTTTTTTACTTTTATTAGTTATTAATTTCATTAAAAACACATTTTTTTACTTTTTTTTTCTTACCTTATTTCTAAAGGTTCACTTTTGGGGGTCTGATCCCCTCTGCAAATGCCTTATTACATACCATCTGTATTGTAATGCATTGCCTGTTCATGTACTAAAGTGAGTAGTACACGAACAGGTTGACTAGGAGACCCCAGTCTAAGGCTGGATCTCCTCGGCACCCGTAGAAGGGCAGGTCCCGATGCCGTGCAAGGCATTGTGGCAAGCCTCTGGCACGGCATCGGGGCCTGCCTTCTGACACACCTCGAGTCCCCGCCACAGCAGCGCGGGGACTCGATGCTCTCCTCCTTACCCGACACAAATCCCTTCTATATCGCGGTCAGCGCGGACCGCGGCATAGAAGGGGTTAATCCACGGGCATCCACTTTACAGCGATGCCGGCGGATACAGCAGGGGCCCGGCTACCAGGCACGGCCGGGCCCCTGCAGTGATCGCGCACTGCACCGCTCCGGTACCCCGCCCCGATCACCATGACGTTATATTACGTCAAATTGCGGGAACGCAGTGGCTTCCATGACTTAATAGTACGTCATGTGTCGGGAAGGGGTTAAGTTCTAAACACTGTGCTTTATTGCGGCACATCCGCGTAAACATAAACAATTATACAAAATAATAAACACTCGCCCGGCTGGGCTCTAACTAAATCATAACATAGCCTAGTCCCTGACTTAACTACAGGTTACAGTTCATACCTTGCATCAGATCCGGCTTTTCCCAGCCTAACAGTTCCCCAGCCTCCCGACTGTAAAAGTACGAGTCCCTTTGGGGGATTAGGATCCAGCAGTACTCCCGACTCTGACCTAGTGACCCTAGTACCACAGGCGTCACTGCGTCCCCCAAAGTCCAGGCAATCACCTAGCCTCGTGGTCCCTCAGCCAGCCCGGCTGAGACCACTCTTACAGAGCCTCCAGCAGGACTCTGTTGCACAAAGAATCTCCTTCATGACTGACAGTCTGGGCTCTTATCCCAGACTGATTGTGGCACCTGGTGCTGCCTCAAACCTCATGACTGACGGGGAAGACACAGAAACTCCTGACATGAATCTCCCTTAGCAGCTATGAGGCCTGTCACTGCCTCACATACCCCCCCCCTTTGTACAAGCCCGTAGGGGTGAACACTAGCATCACATCCAGATGCTCGTTAACGGGCATCGACCTGGCCTACAGTCTTTCCCTTATTCTGCCAGACTCAGGACAACAGTGCTTGGTTTGTCACAAACATGAATTTATTCTGGAGCAGATAAGACCTATGGGATTGTCTTGCCCATTTCATGAGCAGGTACTCTCTTTCACGAGCGAGGATGATGCGCTTTCACATCCGTGGTTTCTCTTTTCTTTTTTCTGTTCCTCTCCACATTTGGCATTCGGTCTCTGGACCTTCTCTCAGAAGATGTTTTTATATGGCCGGCAGGCTCTTTTTTTAGATTCTCTGCACATGCTCCTCTTGTCCTTTCTTGGGCTGCTGCAACTCTTGACCAAACTGTTCCCAGTCATGGTCGTGTCCCAACCCTTTCTCCTTTGTCTTGCAGGGCTCCTTCAGCAGAGCAGGCTTATTACCACTCACTTATTTTACGTGCCTCCGATTCACTTCTTCTTTCCAGCAGTAGTTTCCCAGTTTTCAGAGACCTCTGCTTCTTTAGTGTTTTTTTTTCCACTTCAGTAGCTGCTACTTCGGTCACTGCAGCATCTGAGGACTTCACGTCCTCCAACACCTCAGCCTTAACTTCTTCAGCCATGGTTTTCTTGGGCCGGCATCATATACTTTCCCTCTTAAGTCCTTTTCCTCTTTCTCATCGATGTAGGAGGTACCGGGGACACCGGGGTCTTCACCAGACTCGTCGACTTCTGGCATTTTCCCCAGAGTCTCACTTAGGACACTGTTCTTCTTTCGGGAAGAATTCAGGAGAGCCAACCCACAGTAGTAAACAGGATCCGCATACTGGTCATCCAACTCCTCATATTCCTTCCCCAGCAGGCTGCTGGCTACTTGGATTGCTTTGCAGGCGGAGGGGTTGTTTTTCGGGACCATGCCCTGGCTACCCACTGCTGTGAGTCTCTTGGCCACTGCATCCACATCAGCCCCATCCACGGGTTAGCAGAAAGATCTTCCGTCTTCTCTGCCTCGGTCGGCACCGCAGCGCCACCATCTCCAGATCCCTTCTTAACAGGCTCTGACTTAGACTTCTCAAACTCATAGACATTCTTCACGACGTTATCCTTTGGGCTCACAAGATCCTCCATCTCTGCTCTGAGTTGCTTGTTCAGCCTTTCAAACTCATCTCGCTCCTCTTGCGCTTCTTCAAGGGCTCTAGCCAAGGAGAGGGCCTTGGTCTCTTTTTCCAGAGCACCGGCTTCGCTTGGTCATGTTCTTCGGCATATCAGGCCAAGATGTATTTCTCTTCAGCCCGGGGCCGGTCAAACTTTTTCAGTTTTTTTCTTACTTTTTTACACCAGTTTGTTGGAAGCGCCCCGCTCTTGGGCCTTCCGGTCCAACTGCTCCTCGCTGGGTTCTGCTGAAGCAGATATAGGAGTATCACCATTCTTTTTTGGAGACCCTGTGGGGGTTCCACCCAGAGTCTCTTCAAGCACTTTATCGGTGTCTACTGCAGTTTTCTGTATTTCTTTGGCGCCTTTGCTCTTCACCTGGACATAGAAACATAGAAACATAGAATGTGTCAGCAGATAAGAACCATTTGGCCCATCTAGTCTGCCCAATATACTGAATACTATGGATAGCCCCCGGCCCTATCTTATATGAAGGATGGCCTTATGCCTATCCCATGCATGCTTAAACCCCTTCACTGTATTTGCAGCTACCACTTCTGCAGGAAGGCTATTCCATGCATCCACTACTCTCTCAGTAAAGTAATACTTCCTTATATTACTTTTAAACCTTTGCCCCTCTAATTTAAAACTGTGTCCTCTTGTGGTAGTTTTTCTTCTTTTAAATATGCTCTCTTCCTTTACCGAGTTGATTCCCTTTATGTATTTAAAAGTTTCTATCATATCCCCTCTGTCTCGTCTTTCTTCCAAGCTATACATATTAAGGTCCTTTAACCTTTCCTGGTAAGTTTTATCCTGCAATCCATGTACTAGTTTAGTAGCTCTTCTCTGAACTCTCTCTAGAGTATCTATATCCTTCTGGAGATATGGCCTCCAGTACTGCGCACAATACTCCAAGTGAGGTCTCACCAGTGTTCTGTACAGCGTAGGGCTGCAGCTAACGATTATTTGAATAATCGATTAGTTGCCGATTAATTTCTACGATTAATCGGGAAAAACTACAAAATTACGAAACAAAGCGGTTTATATAATTTTACTTGAAAAATTATGTTCAAAGGCCATATTAAAACAAATTGTGGATGGCACTGTTATGGGGAGGATCTGTGGGTGGCGCTGTTATGGAGAGGGGGATCTGTGGGTGGCGCTGTTATGGAGAGGTGGATCTGTAGGTGGCGCTGTTATGGAGAGGGGGATCTGTGGGTGGCGCTGTTATGGAGAGGGGGATCTGTGGGTGGCTCTGTTATGGAGAGGGGGATCTGTGGGTGGCGCTGTTATGGGGAGGGGGATCTGTGGGTGGCGCTGTTATGGAGAGGGGGATCTGTGGGTGGCGCTGTTATGGAGAGGGGGATCTGTGGGTGGCGCTGTTATGGAGAGGGGGATCTGTGGGTGGCGCTGTTATGGAGAGGGAGATCTGTGGGTGGCGCTGTTATGGAGAGGGGGATCTGTGGGTGGCGCTGTTATGGGGAAGGGGATCTGTGGGTGGCGCTGTTATGGAGAGGGGGATCTGTGCACTGTTATGGAAAGGGGGATCTGTGGGTGGCGCTGTTATGGAGAGGGGGATCTGTGGGTGGCGCTGTTATGGAGAGGGGGGTCTGTGGGTGGCGCTGTTATGGAGAGGGGGGTCTGTGGGTGGCGCTGTTATGGAGAGGGGGGTCTGTGGGTGGCGCTGTTATGGAGAGGGGGATCTGTGGGTGGCGCTGTTATGGAGAGGGGGATCTGTGCGTGGCGCTGTTATGGAGAGGGGGATCTGTGGGTGGCGCTGTTATGGGGAAGGGGATCTGTGGGTGGCGCTGTTATGGGGAAGGGGATCTGTGGGTGGCGCTGTTATGGAGAGGGGGATCTGTGGGTGGCGCTGTTATGGAGAGGGGGATCTGTGCACTGTTATGGAGAGGGGGATCTGTGCACTGTTATGGAGAGGGGGATCTGTGGGTGGCGCTGTTATGGAGAGGGGGATCTGTGGGTGGCGCTGTTATGGAGAGGGGGATCTGTGGGTGGCGCTGTTATGGAGATGGGGATCTGTGCACTGTTATGGAGAGGGGGATCTGTGCACTGTTATGGAGAGGGGGATCTGTGGGTGGCGCTGTTATGAGAGGGGGATCTGTGGGTGGCGCTGTTATGGAGAGGGGGATCTGTGGGTGGCGCTGTTATGGAGAGGGGGATCTGTGGGTGGCGCTGTTATGGGGAAGGGGATCTGTGGGTGGCGCTGTTAGGCTGCGTTCACACGGGCGAGATTTCCGCGCGGGTGCAATGCGGTAGGTGAACGCATTGCACCCGCACTGAATCTGGACCCATTCATTTCTATGGGGCTGTTCAGATGAGCGATGATTTTCACGCATCACTTATGCGTTGCGTGAAAATCGCAGCATGCTCTATATTCTGCGTTTTTCACGCAACGCAGGCCCCATAGAAGTGAATGGGGTTGCGTGAAAATCGCAAGCATCCTGTCACGAGGGTATCAAGAGCCACGTCTGACTCCGTTATACCCGGGGTCAGGAAGTCGCAGCGGGTGGCTGCGCGCTCTATATCTAAAGATCACGGTGTTTCTTAGTTATTGTTTTCTGTGTTTGCCTTGCTATCCTTTTTGTCTCTCTCAGGGATCCGTAGCTTCTCCTCCTCAGCTGTTTCTTGTCTGCCACTCCCTACCTCCTTATATTCTCCCCTCACACTTCTTTAGTTGCCAGTTATAGAGCTTCCTGCCTGGACATCTATAACTGGCCCTTACTTTTTGAGAAAAAAAAAAAAACATTTTTTTTTAATTGTTGTTTTTTTTTCTCTCTCTACTTAGAATCCAATATGGATCCTATTGATGCCTTGGCAGAACAGCTTTGGAGGTGGCAGGATTGAAGGCGTCTGTTCTCCAACAACCGCAGCAAATGCAGCAGACCGCACCCCCAGCGGTTGCTATGGGTAACCAGGTTGTCACTGAACCCAAGGTTGCTCTTCCCGACAGATTTTCTGGGGGAAGGGACAAATTTGCGACGTTCCGTGAGGCCTGCAAATTATATTTTAAGTTGCGCCCTTACTCCTCAGGTCATGAAGAACAGCGGGTAGGGATTGTCATTTCCCTGCTTCATGGGGATCCGCAATCCTGGGCGTTCTCGTTACCCCCTGGTTCTCAGGCTCTTCGGTCAGTGGAGGGATTTTTTGGGGCTTTGGGTCTCATATATGATGACCCTGACCGAGTCGCCCTGGCTGAGTCGAAGTTACGGAGACTCCTACAGGGAGATCGGTCAGCAGAGGAATATTGCTCAGAGTTCCGTAGGTGGGCTACGGATACTCAGTGGAACGACCCGGCTTTCAGGAGTCAGTTCTGTTCTGGGTTATCTCAAAGAGTTAAGGATGCACTGGCGCTGTATGAGACCCCCCTTTCCCTTGATGCTGTTATGTCCCTCTCTATCAGAATAGATAGACGTCTTAGGGAGAGATCGAAAATTCCGGAGCAATTGGTTACCTCTCCCAAGCAACAGTCAGCCTGTACTGACTTAGATGAGCCTATGCAGCTAGGCGGAACTTCTCGTCAGGTCCGTCCTCCCGAGGTTCGCCGTAGGGGGGGGCTTGTTTTTTCTGTGGGGGGAGGGGTCATTTCATTAATGTCTGTCCCTCCTTTCTCAAAAACAAAAGACCGTCGGAACTACTAACCCCGGGCTGTGCGGAGGATGTCAGCCGGGGGGTATACGTTTCCTCCATACGAACATCTCAATTTGTGTTACCAGCGGTCATTGTTTTTGGTGTTAAGACGGAGTCTATTTCTGTTTTTCTATACAGTGGAGCAGGGGTAAACTTGATTGATGCCCATTTTGCCCGCACTATGGGTTTGTCTCTCTGTACGCTGCAGAGACCTATTCCCGTATTCGCTATAGATTCTGCTCCTCTGTCTCAGAGAAACCTCACCCACATTGTTCGTAATTTACACCTTCGGGTAGGGGACCACCATAATGAGTGTCTTGCATGTTACGTTCTGGAGGGCCTTCCCTCTCCGGTGGTATTGGGTCTTCCCTGGTTGGTAGCGCACAATCCAGTGGTGGATTGGCAGGCCAGGGAGATATTGGAGTGGAGTGAGCATTGCAGAGTGAATTGCTTAAATAACAATTGCTTAATCGCCTCCATAGCTTCCCTACCTACATTTATTTCGGACTTTGAGGACGTTTTTTCTGAAAAGGGTTGTCAGAAACTACCACCTCATCGTCCTTATGATTGCCCGGTTAACCTGATTCCCGGGGCAAAATTACCCAAGTCCAGGTTGTATAATCTTTCGGGTCCCGAGAGACAAGCCATGAAAGATTATATCTCCGAGAGTCTGGCTAAGGGACACATCAGACCCTCTTCTTCACCCGTGGCTGCAGGGTTTTTCTTTGTTAAAAAGAAAGATGGGGGCCTGCGTCCTTGCTTAGATTTCCGTGAGTTAAACCAGATAACCATCCGTGACCCATACCCTCTTCCTCTCATTCCTGACCTTTTTAATCAGATTGCAGGTGCTAAGTGGTTCTCCAAACTTGATCTTAGGGGGGCCTACAATCTGATTCGTATCAGGGAAGGGGATGAGTGGAAGACAGCTTTTAACACCCCTGAGGGGCATTATGAAAATCTGGTTATGCCTTTCGGTCTGACCAATGCCCCTGCTGTCTTCCAACATTTCGTGAATGATATTTTTAGTCATCTCATCGGCAGGTTTGTAGTCATATACCTAGATGATATCTTAATTTATTCGGCTGATCTGAAAACACATGAGGTGCATGTCAGGCAAGTACTGCAGGTCCTACGGACGAATAAATTATATGCGAAAATTGAAAAATGTGTCTTCGCTGTTCAGGAATTACAGTTCCTGGGATATCTATTATCTGCTTCAGGTTTTCGCATGGATCCTGGGAAGGTCCAGGCAATTTTAGATTGGGATCTTCCTGAGAACCTTAAAGCCCTACAACGGTTTTTGGGTTTCGCTAATTTCTATAGAAAATTCATTAAAAATTATTCAGTGATCGTTAAACCCCTTACCGACATGACTAGGAAGGGGACGGATTTTTCCAAATGGTCTGACGCCGCTAAAGATGCATTTTCCTCTCTAAAAGAGAGGTTTACCTCGGCACCTGTTCTAATTCAACCTGATGTCTCCCAGCCTTTTATTGTCGAGGTAGATGCGTCAGAGGTGGGAGTGGGAGCTGTATTGTCTCAGGGTCCGTCTCCTGGCAAATGGCGTCCTTGCGCTTTCTTTTCCAAAAAATTATCTTCTGCGGAGAAGAATTATGATATTGGAAATAGGGAACTGTTGGCGATTAAACTGGCGCTTGAAGAGTGGCGTCACTTCTTAGAGGGAGCAATCCACCCCGTCACGGTGATTACGGATCACAAGAACCTTCTGTACCTAGAATCGGCTAAACGTCTCACCCCTAGACAAGCTAGGTGGTCGCTATTCTTTACCAGATTTAACTTTGTAATCACCTATCGTCCTGGGGCAAAAAATACCAAGGCAGACGCATTATCTCGTAGTTTCCCTGGAGGGGGTAATGTTTGTGATCCGGTACCTATTTTACAAAGAGGAGTGGTTGTCTCTGCTGTACACTCTGTTCTAGAGGGAAAGGTGTTAGAGGCTCAGGGGGACGCCCCGGCCTCTTGCCCCTCAGAGAAATTGTTTGTACCGTTAAACCTGCGTCTTGAATTATTAAAAGAACATCATAATTCGGCACTTGCTGGACACCCGGGTAGTAAAGCAACCTTGGAGCTTTTATCTCGTCGTTTTTGGTGGCCAAGGTTGCGTCAGGATGTAATGGATTTCGTGTCTACTTGTTCTACTTGTGCACGCGCGAAAGTCTCTCATACACGTCCAGCGGGGTCTTTATTGCCACTTTTCATCCCCAATAGGCCATGGACACATCTGTCAATGGATTTCATCACTGACTTACCGTAGTCGGCGGGTAAAACAGTTATCTTGGTAGTAGTAGACAGGTTTAGCAAAATGGTACACTTTATTGCGCTACCCGCACTTCCTAATGCTACGACTCTTGCTCAGGTGTTTATCAGTGAAATCGTGAAGCTTCACGGGGTCCCTTCCGATGTGGTTTCGGACCAGGGAACCCAGTTTATTTCTAAGTTTTGGAAAGCTTTTTGTTCCCGTTTGGGGGTTCACTTGTCCTTTTCCTCAGCTTTCCATCCTCAGTCGAATGGACAGACTGAGCGTACCAACCAAAACCTAGAAACATATTTAAGGTGTTTTGTGTCTGAAAACCAAGAGTTGTGGTCATCATATTTACCGTTAGCTGAGTTTGCCATAAATAATCATTATCAGGAGTCCACTGGCAAGTCACCATTCCTTGGTGCATACGGTTTTCATCCCCAATTTTGTACTTTCAAAGAGGGGGGGTCTTCTGGGGTTCCCGAAGAGGAAAGGTTTTCTTCATCTCTTTCATCGGTATGGCAGAAGGTGCAAGTTAACTTGAAAAAGATGAGTGGTAAATATAAATGCATGGCCGATAAGAAACGGTCGCCAGGTCCGGACCTAGGAGTGAATGACTATGTGTGGTTGTCTACTAGGAATATTAAGTTGAAGGTTCCCTCTTGGAAACTGGGTCCTAGGTTCATTGGTCCCTATAAAATAGTAGCCGTCATTAACCCTGTGGCTTTTCGCCTGGAGCTACCTCAGACTTTTAAGATCCATAACGTCTTCCATAAATCGTTACTCAAGAAGTATGTTCCACCTCTAGAACCATCGCCGCTGCCACCTCCTCCTGTTATTGTGGATGGTAATCTGGAGTTTCAAATAGCCAGAATTGTTGATTCTCGTCGGGTCCGCCGCTCTCTTCAGTATCTGGTGCATTGGAGGGGTTACGGTCCCGAGGAAAGAATGTGGGTTCCAGCGTCAGAGGTAAACGCCAACAGGTTAATTCAGACTTTCCATGCCTCTCATCCGGAGAGACCTGGTCCTGAGTGTCCGGAGGCCCCTCGTGAAAGGGGGGGTACTGTCACAAGGGTATCAAGAGCCACGTCTGACTCAGTTATACCCGGGGTCAGGAAGTCGCAGCGGGTGGCTGCGCGCTCTATATCTAAAGATCACGGTGTTTCTTAGTTATTGTTTTCTGTGTTTGCCTTGCTATCCTTTTTGTCTCTCTCAGGGATCCGTAGCTTCTCCTCCTCAGCTGTTTCTTGTCTGCCACTCCCTACCTCCTTATATTCTCCCCTCACACTTCTTTAGTTGCCAGTTATAGAGCTTCCTGCCTGGACATCTATACTGACCCACTGGAGTGGTTAATCCTGGTTGTTGTTCCTGTGTGCTTCCCTCCGGATCCCTGTTTGGCTTATTGTTGTCTCTTGTTGTCGCCCACCTGGGAATATATGTTGAGTCTGTGTTGTCTGTCCTCCCCTTGGTGTTTTCCCTTAGAGTTAGTGGTGCGGACTAGTGTTCCCATCGCCCTGTTCACTACCTAGGGCTCAGCTCAGGGAAAGCCAGGGCTTTAGGCACGTGATCGGCGTACGGGTGTGGAACCCGTCTAGGGACGTCAGGGCAGCCAGGTGCCAGCCGCCAGGTGAGTCAGGGGTCACCATCTTCCCTCTCACTTGGGCAGGGCCTTCCTCGTTCCCTCCCTCTGTGTCACGTATGTGGTAGCCACGCCGACCGTGATACATCCGCAAGCAAGTGCGGATGCGGTGCGATTTTCACGCATGGTTGCTAGGTGACCGTCTATACACTGTATTATTTTCCCTTATAACATGGTTATAAGGGAAAATAACAGCATTCTGAATACAGAATGCTTAGTAGGTGATCAATTGAGGGTTAAAAAATAAAAAAAATTAACTCACCTTCTCCTCTTGTTCGCGTAGTTCTCCCGGTCTTTAGTTCTTTAAAAGATGAACTATGGGCTAAAGGACCTTTGGTGACGTCAGATCACATGCTCCAATCACATGGTACATCACCGCGGTGATGGACCATGTGATTGGAGCATGTGATTTGACGTCACCACAGGTCCTATCCGATAGTTCATCTTTTGAGAAGTAAAGAAGAGACCCGGAGCTACGCGAACAAAAGGAGAAGGTGAGTTAATTTTTTTTATTTTTTAACCCTCAATTGATCACCTACTAAGCATTCTGTATTCAGAATGCTATTATTTTCCCTTATAACCATGTTATAAGGGAAAATAATAACATCTACACAACACCGAACCCAAACCTGAACTTCAGTGAAGAAGTTCGGGTCTGGGTACCACAGTCGGTTTTTTATCACGCGCGTGCAAAACAAATTGCACACGCGCGATAAAAACTGAACATCGGAACGCAATCGCAGTCAAAACTGACTGCAATTGCATTCCTACTCGCGCGGGTTTGCCGCAACACACCGGGACGCATCCGGAACTAATCCGGACACGCTCGTGTGAACCCAGCCTTATGGGGAAGGGGATCTGTGGGTGGCGCTGTTATGGAGAGGGGGATCTGTGCACTGTTATGGAGAGGGGGATCTGTGCACTGTTATGGAGAGGGGGATCTGTGCACTGTTATGGAGAGGGGGATCTGTGCACTGTTATGGGGAGGGGGGATCTGTGCACTGCTATGGGGAGGGGGGATCTGTGCACTGCGATGGGGAGGGGGGATCTGTGCACTGCGATGGGGAGGGGGGATCTGTGCACTGCTATGGGGAGGGGGGATCTGTGCACTGCTATGGGGAGGGGGGATCTGTGCACTGCTATGGGGAGGGGGGATCTGTGCACTGTTATGGGGAAGGGGATATGTGCACTGTTATGGGCATAACAGTGCACAGATCCCTTTCCCCATAACAGTGCACAGATCCCTTTCCCCATAACAGTGCACAGATCCCCCCTCCCCATAGCAGTGCCATAGACCGATCCCCCTACCCATAACAGTGCACAGATCCCCCCTCCCTATAACAGTGCACAGATCCCTTTCCCCATAACAGTGCACAGATCCCTTTCCCCATAACAGTGCACAGATCCCCCCTCCCCATAGCAGTGCCATAGAACGATTCCCCTACCCATAACAGCCCCGGCCCTGCTGCTCACAGCAGACTAATCACTCACTGCATCTTTATTTTACCTTACAATCGTGACGCTCCAGTAACAACTCTGCAGGCAGAGCGGAGGGCAGCGTAACGTCACTTACTCACGTGACGCACCTGCTCCGCCCACTTGATGAATGAAGGAGGCGGAGCAGGTGCGTCACGTGAGTAAGTGACGTTACGCCGCCCTCCGCTCTGCCTGCAGAGTTGTTACTGGAGCGTCACGATTGTAAGGTAAAATAAAGATGCAGTGACTTAAAGTAAACCGCGCGCCCGGCGCCCGCCCGCACAGCAATGAATCGGCGAATATTCGATAACTGTATTCGTCGACAACGAATCCAGTTATCGATTATTATCGATTACATCGATTAATCGTTGCAGCCCTAGTACAGCGGCATAAGCACTTCACTCTTTCTACTGCTTATACCTCTCCCTATACATCCAAGCATTCTGCTCTATTACATTGTCTTCCCACCTTTAAGTCTTCTGAAATAATTACTCCTAAATCCCTTTCCTCAGATACTGAGGTCAGGACTGTGTCAAATATTCTATATTCTGCCCTTGGGTTTTTACGCCCCAGGTGCATTATCTTGCACTTATCCACATTAAATTTCAGTTTCCAGAGTTCTGACCATTCTTCTAGTTTTCCTAAATCCTTTTCCATTTGGCGTTTTCCCTCCAGGAACATCAACCCTGTTACATATCTTTGTGTCATCAGCAAAAAGACAAACCTTACCAGCGAGGCCTTTTGCAATATCACTTATGAAGATATTAAACAAAATCGGTCCCAGTACAGATCCCTGTGGAACCCCACTGGTAACATGACCTTGTTTTGAATGTTCTCCATTGACTACAACCCTCTGTTGTCTGTCACTCAGCCACTGCCTAATCTACTCAACAATATGGGAGTCCATGCTCAATGACTGCAGTTTATTGATAAGTCTTCTATGTGGGACAGTGTCAAAAGCCTTACTAAAATCTAGATATGCGATGTCTACTGCACCTCCACCGTCTATTATTTTATTCACCCAGTCAAAAAAATCTATAAGATTTGTTTGACATGATCTCCCTGAAGTAAACCCATGTTGTTTTTCATCTTGCAATCCATGGGATTTTAGATGTTCTACAATCCTATCCTTTAATAGGGTTTCCATTAATTTGCCTACTATTGATGTCAGACTCACTGGTCTATAGTTGCTCGATTCCTCCCTACTACCTTTCTTGTGAATGGGCACGACATTTGCCAATTTCCAATCTTCCGGGACGACTCCTGTTACTAATGATTGGTTAAATAAATCTGTTAACGGTTTTGCCAGCTCACCACTAAGCTCTTTTAATAATTTTGGGTGTATCTCATCAGGCCCCTGTGACTTATTTGTCTTCACCTTAGACAGCAAACTTAGAACATCTTCCTCTGTAAAGATACATGCATCAAACGATTTATTAGTCATTCTTTCTAGTGGAGGTCCTTCTCCTTTTTCTTTTGTAAAAACTGAACAGAAGTATTCATTAAGGCAGTCGGCTAGCCCTTTATTCTCTTCTACATACCTTCCGTACCACATCAGGCCGTAGACCCTTCATCTCACTTATTTATTTCGGGGTCTCCTTCCTTGACCCCTCTGCAGCCTTCTTCGGTGATTCTGTGAAGACAGCTAGTCTTTTCTTTATTATATCTAGGGACTGTATAGAGAGGAAGGAATCATCTTCCTGCTTGCAGCTGTACCGACATGTCAGGTCATTTACCACGACCTGGCTATGGGTCTCAGACATTAGACTGAAGTCTCCCCACTTAACTCTCGTCATGTCAGATACAACTGTCATCTGGTCGCTACTAGTAACCACCTCAACTTCGCAAGACTTCGACCTGGTAGCTTCCCTCTCGGAGTTGCTAATGGTCACAGCGCATACATCACCTATGCCGCTCGTGTCATTGTTAATGCTGACCTCTAGGGGCACTGACAAGTTAATCGCTACCTGGGATCCATATCATTCCAAAGGGTTCACATACTTTTTCTTGCAACTGTATATGTTAGAGCCCATAAATGTCATATGAACAGAGCATTATATGTACAGTACATGCCAACATTATTTATATGTATGTGGTATATGAGCAGTAATATATTTACTACATCTGTGAGATAGATAGAAGGTGGGCTTTCGGCTTCAATTTCTGGTGTGTTTTGTGCTTAAGTGCAGTTAGCGGTCAGTGTGTGAGACGGACACCAGCTTATAGCACTGACTCACAGATCCCTTGTGACCCTCTACACAACTGTTCGGTCCTCTTCTTCTAAAACCCGCTTCTCCACCATTACAGAAGAAAAACTCTCCACTATATTCTCCAGATCACATCTCACCACCTGTGCACTTGACCCAATCCCATCCCACCTCATCCCTAACCTCACCACAGTGTTTATCCCAGCCCTAACTCATCTCTTCAACCTATCACTAACCTCTGGTGTCTTCCCGTCTGCCTTTAAACATGCTACCATTACACCCATCCTCAAAAAGCCTTCACTTGACCCATCTTCTTTGTCCAGTTATCGCCCCATATCACTCACTTCTTCCGTATGCCTCAAAGCTACTTGAACAACATGTCCATTCTGAACTGTCCTCTCACCTCTCCTCCTGCTCCCTCTTTGACCGCCTACAATCCGGCTTCCGACCCCACCACTCGACTGAGACTGCCTATACCAAAGTCACCAATGACCTACTGACAGCCAAAACCAAGAAACAATACTCTGTCCTCCTTCTCCTTGACCTGTCCTCTGCCTTTGACACTGTTGACCACTCCCTTCTGTTGCAAACTCTCTCATCTCTTGGCATCACTGACCTGGCTCTCTCCTGGATCACATCATACCTCACAGACCGGACGTTTAGCGTCTCCCACTCCCGCACCACCTCCTTGTCTCATTCCCTCTCTGTTGGTGCCCCACAAGGTTCTGTCCTAGGACCCCTGCTCTTCTCTATCTACACTTTTGGCCTGGGACAGCTCATAGAGTCCCATGGCTTTCAGTATCACTCCCACGCTGACGACACACAAATCTGCCTCTCTGGTCCAGACATCACCACCTTACTATCAAGAATCCCACAATGTCTATCTTCTATATCATTCTTCTTCGCCTTTCCCTTTTAAAACTTAACATGGATAAAACAGAACTCATTATCTTTCCCTCATCTTGCTCAACCCCCCCCCCCCCCCCCAACAGACCTATCTATCACGATCAATGGCTGCACACTCTCCCCGGTCAACCAAGTCCGCTGCCTTGGCGTGACCTTGGATTCTGCCCTCCCCTTCAGACCGCACATCCAAGCCCTTTCCACCATCTGCCGCCTCCAACTCAAAAACATCTCCCGCATCCATGCTTTCCTTAACTTTGAATCTGCGAAAATGCTTGTACATGCCCTCATCATCTCCTGCCTAGACTACTGCAACACTCTCCTCTGTGGCCTTCCATCTAGCACTCTCGCACCTTTCCAATCTATCCTCAACTCTGCTGCCCGACTAATCCACCTCTCACCCTATTACTCCTCTGCCAATCCCTTCACTGGCTCCCCATTGCCCAGCGAATTCACTTCAAAGTACTAACAAATACATACAAGGCCGTCCATAACCTGTCCCCTCTCTACATCTCTGAGCTACTTTCCCGATACACCCCCACACGCACTCTTCGATCCTCACAAGACCTCCTTCTCTCCTCTCCTCTTATCGCCTCTTCCCACAATGGACTCCAAGATTTCTCCTGTGCATCCCCCATACTCTGGAAACCCACCTCTTTAGACAAGCCTACAACCAGTGACCCTGCTGCCTCTATACCGCCATGACCAACTTCACCCGCATCTACTGTGTCCTTCTCCCATACCATGTCGATTGTAAGCCCTCACAGGCAGGGCCCTCTCTTTCTGTACCAGTTTGTAACCAGTCTTGTTTATGATTAGTGCAATTGTCTGTTATGTATGTATACCTCTTCTCATATGTACAGCGCTATGGAATGAACGGCGCTTTAATAATAAATAATAATAATAATAACCACCTATGAAGATGCTGGCTTCAGCACAAGAGTGGAAAATACAAGTGAACATCCTGGTGACCTAACCTCATCATCTACTGGTCCACTGTCAGATTGTGATCGGTTTTCCCATAGTTAGTTTATAATTGAGGATCACATTAAAGCGCACAGCAGCTCTCACCTTCCCCTTCACCAGCCGAGCACGGATGACGCACCTGGATGCGTAGCAGTAGATTCAAGAAAAGTAGGGAAATCCAGCTCAAAGGTGGTGGAAAAAATTGTAGCTTTATTGCGGCATAAAATCTTCGAAAAACAGGAACAGTTCGGTTACACATTTCAGACCATAAACAAATGGCGTTCCTTCCTCATGACATGTCGAATTTCTAATGAGACTGCATCTTATGAGCTGCTCACACAGTTAGACATGCAATCGATCACATGATCGTGAGGAGCAACACACATGGTGCAATCACATATGTCTAATCAACTTGAATATGTAAAAAGTAAAATCACAGATGCTGACAGACAAACCTATACAGGTGTACAGTCGTGGCCAAAAGTTTTGAGAATGACACAAATATTAGTTTTCACAAAGTTTGCTGCTAAACTGCTTTAAGATCTTTGTTTCAGTTGTTTCTGTGATGTAGTGAAATATAATTACACGCACTTCATACGTTTTCAAAGGCTTTTATCGACAATTACATGACATTTATGCAAAGAGTCAGTATTTGCAGTGTTGGCCCTTCTTTTTCAGGACCTCTGCAATTCGACTGGGCATGCTCTCAATCAACTTCTGGGCCAATTCCTGACTGATAGCAAACCATTCTTTCATAATCACTTCTTTGTCAGAATTAGTGGGTTTTTGTTTGTCCACCCGCCTCTTGAGGATTGACCACAAGTTCTCAATGGGATTAAGATCTGGGGAGTTTCCAGGCCATGGACCCAAAATGTCAACGTTTTGGTCCCCGAGCCACTTAGTTATCACTTTTGCCTTATGGCACGGTGCTCCATCGTGCTGGAAAATGCATTGTTCTTCACCAAACTGTTGTTGGATTGTTGGAAGAAGTTGCTGTTGGAGGGTGTTTTGGTACCATTCTTTATTCATGGCTGCGTTTTTGGGCAAAATTGTGAGTCAGCCCACTCCCTTGGATGAGAAGCAACCCCACACATGAATGGTCTCAGGATGCTTTACTGTTGGCATGACACAGGATTGATGGTAGCGCTCACCTTTTCTTCTCCGGACAAGCCTTTTTCCAGATGCCCCAAACAATTGGAAAGAGGCTTCATCGGAGAATATGACTTTGCCCCAGTCCTCAGCAGTCCATTCACCATACTTTCTGCAGAAGATCAATCTGTCCCTGATGGTTTTTTTTGGAGAGAAGTGGCTTCTTTGCTGCCCTTCTTGACACCAGGCCATCTTCCAAAAGTCTTCGCCTCACTGTGCGTGCAGATACGCTCACACCTGCCTGCTGCCATTCCTGAGCAAGCTCTGCACTGGTGGCACTCCGATCCCACAGCTGAATCCTCTTTAGGAGACGATCCTGGCGCTTGCTGGACTTTCTTGGACGCCCTGAAGCCTTCTTAACAAGAATTGAACATCTTTCCTTGAAGTTCTTGATGATCCTATAAATTGTTGATTGAGGTGCAATCTTAGTAGCCACAATATCCTTGCCTGTGAAGCCATTTTTATGCAACGCAATGATGGCTGCATGCGTTTCTTTGCAGGTCACCATGGTTAACAATGGAATAACAATGATTTCAAGCATCACCCTCCTTTTAACATGTCAAGTCTGCCATTTTAACCCAATCAGCCTGACATAATGATCTCCAGCCTTGTGCTCATCAACATTCTCACCTGAGTTAACAAGACGATTACTGAAATGATCTCAGCAGGTCCTTTAATGACAGCAATGAAATGCAGTGGAAAGTTTTTTTGGGGGATTAAGTTAATTTTCATGGCAAAGAAGGACTATAAAGGTAAATGAAAAAACACCTAAGCACAAGAGAGACTCCCCTAATAGTGTAGAATTAAATCATGCCTTTTGTTGAGACCTTGAGGCTGTCTTGAAACCAGCTGAAAGATCTAGTATGCCTCTGGATTTAGTAATTTCCTCCTATGATCACCCCCTCTAGTGGGAAGGAAAACTCGCTTGATTCCTTGAACCACTAGATTGGAAGTATCGCCTCCATGTAAAATCGCAAAGTGTGTACTGACAGCAGACACGTTGCGATTTTTGTAATCTGAAACATCCGAAATGTGGTACACCCTTGTGGTACACCCTACATATTGTAACTGGCAAAGTTTGCACGTTATCAAGTAAACTGCGAACTTTGTGTTGCAATTAAGATAAGACTGTATAGTGAATTCCTTATTGTTAGCAGCAGATCTGAAGTTCTTAGTCGGTCTGGTATGATCACAATAAATACATTTGGCATGGCCACATTTGTAGCTGCCCTTGTTATTAAGCCAAGTTGATCTTTGCACTAATTTTTCAGAGAACAGACTAGGGCTCAGAAAATTGCCCAGAGTTGGAGCCCTTCTTGCTACATATTTTACTCCCTCCGCGACAATATCCATCCACTGATTATCGCATGATAACAGTGGAAGGTATTTCTTGATGATTTTGCATATGCGATCATATTCCAAGCTGTGGAATAAGATAATATAAGGCTGGCACTCAAATATGTGGTTCATATGAAAAGTGGCAATTTATTAAAACACTTATATCAAAATCAGCATATAATCCAAGATAAAAGGAGATGCACTTAAATACAACCACTTACAATAAAAAGATAAATAGAAAAAATAAATGAAGAAAAAAAGAGAAAAAAAACGCAGGATAAACGCACACTGGTGGTGCCGTCTCTTGCAATCAGAGATGCACTAGAGATGTCCCTTAATTGTATAAGGGTAGATTATATATCTCTCTGTTATATCATCCACAGGGAGATTATTTAGAACAGTCACTTTATCATATGTGGCCGTGTCCTCCTTAAAGTGTTCCCTTCATTCAGGGCAATCAATCGTCCGGATATCGGCACTGTGGCCGTATAACAATACAATCCCAAAGAGAAGATATATTGTTCCAGCTGATGTTAGTACAAGGATGTTAGTACAAGGCTACAGGTGGCGAGTGAGGCATAAACGTATATCTTACACGTATAGATCGGGGCCGATGGTTGGAGAATCCCTCTCTCAAGCCACTACTCGCCACACTACGCCGCCGTCTTCTTTCGCTGTTTGGCGTCCTCGTTTGAGACTTCCGTACCACGTGGTGGTTGTCTCGCGGGAATAGCCTGTTTGATCCGTTCAATCCTGTTTCTCCTTGGGGTATTTTCAAATCGAAAGTCAATGGAGCGCTCCAGTGTTTAGAAGGTTTGCAAACTTTCGTAGTTAGTCCGGATCTTTCTTTATGGGGGTGAACTACGCCAGAAACCATCCTACTTGAGGGATACAACACAGATTATTGATATACTAGAAGGACTAACCGTGGAATCGGACTGGATTATGGCAACGCTAGACATCCAGTCACTTTATACAGTATACAGTAATAAACCACAAACAAGGGGTAGATGCGATTAGGATACAACTACAGAAAGATAGCAGAATGAAGTTGGAACAAACAGAATATATATTAGAAGGAATCAGGCATATTTTACAGCATAATTATTTTTACTTTGAGGAGAATTTTTATTTGCAGATTAGAGGGACTGCCATGGGCACCAGGTTCGCCCCCCAGTTATGCAGACCTGTTCCTAGCCCAATGGGAACAGGCGGCGATTGATCCATATCGGGGGGTGACCTGGTGCTCTGGCAGCGATTATATAGACGATGTGATTTTAATCTGGAAAGGAAAGGAAGAGGTTTTACGCTTGTTTATATCCACATTGAATAATAATGATTTTAATTTAGTTTTTACTGCTAATATTGGTTCAGAGGAGACTGAGTTCCTGGATTTTTCAATAACTAAGAGGGACAATAAATATATATGTAAAACATATCAGAAACCGTCAGCAAGGAACACCTTTATTCTACATTCTAGCTGCCATTTGCCCAGTTGGTTACTCAATGTTCCGTTCAGACAGTTCCGGAGATTGAAACGGAACTGTACCTGTAACGGTCGCGTACACACACACACAGGGGGGAGGGAAGTGACCACTGCGCTCCACCCTTACCCCTGGCGCTGCCTACTTGCCTCGCGAGTCCTAATGACAGGGGACAACTGGACGGCAATACCTAACTTGGAATAAGTGCTGGGATGACAGACAGACAAACAACAGGACGTGAACGGACCGAGTCAATACCAGGAAAGCTACTAAGTACAAATGGAGCAAGCAGAGAATTGTCAGGAGAAGCCGGGGTCATAAATACCAGGAGAGACGTGAAGTACCAAAGGAGTCAGCAGAGGATCGTCAGGAGGAGGCCGGGGTCAAATACCAGGAGAGCAGCAAAGTACACAAGAAGCAGGCAGAGGATCGTCAGGAATTCAGCAGGAGGTAAGTACGCCAGAAAAGACCAAATCACAGGTGGAACCTAAATTAACAGGCAACCTGTGGCCAGCAGGCTGCCTGTATTAATAGTGGGGAGTGAGGGTCATGTGACGTGGCCAGCGTCACATGACCGACAGACCAACCAGTCGAGCACCGAGTGATCAGCTCGGCGCTCAAGGCAGACTAGGAGCAGGGAGCCACCCAGCTAGTAAAGCCGCCCTGGGAATGAGGTCAAACACAGATCCTCGTTCCCAAAGCTAAGCAACAGTTCTGCGGGCAATGGGGGACCGAGTGCACCTTCGGAACCCCGTTACAGTACCGAAGACTCCCAATTTGAAATAGAGGCTTTGGCTATGAAGAAGAATTTCATGGCTAAGCAGTACCCAGGCTCGACATTAGAAGATGCACTGGAATATGTGAGGAAAATATCCAGGAGCTCCCTACTAATAGATAAACACCCTCAGACAACTCAACAAGAACCACAATTCCGAGTAGTGCTTCCATATACTGCACAATATAGGGGAATTAAAGAGATAGTTAAAAGACATTGGCACCACCTATTGCAAGATAAGACTTTGGGCACGCTTATTCCAGTGAGACCCCAGATTACCTTTACACGGGCACCGAATCTGGGAATAAAAGTAGCACCGTCGGTCAAAAATAAATTGAAAAAATCCCCAGGAATCGGTAATTGGATGAGTCTGAAGGGCTTTTACAGATGCGGCCAATGTGCCGGCTGTAAGGTAACAAAAGCCCCTAAAAATATCAAAAATGTAGATTCGACCCAAAACAGCTTCTCATGGGAGATTAAACATTTCCTGACCTGCAATTCAACTAGCGTGATATATCTTGTGCAATGTCCCTGCTCTAGGCAGAATATTGGAAGAACAGAGAGGACTTTGAAAGTGAGGATATCTGAACATGTGTCCAACATTAGAAAAGGATACTTGAAACACTCACTTTCAAAGCACTTTAAAGAAGTTCACAACCAAGACCCTAGGGGATTGACATTTATGGCTTTGGAGAGAATAGACACACATTGGAGAGGGGGGGAAAAATGTGGAGAGAATGTCCCGGGCGGAATCGCGACGCACATATGATTTTGGAAGTTTGATCCCAGCGGGCTTAAACGCGGAACTTGAAATCTTTGGTTTCCTCTAGATCCCTGGTTGTATGACTCTCATCTAATGGGGGATCAAATGTCTGGCCATCTATCGGCGCTCTGACCCCCCCTTGGAGAGAGGCTTACATACCCATTACTACATTAATAATCGACAAAACAAAAATCGAAAAAATAAAAATAGATTACAGAACAACCGAATATTATATTTGTTGAACAATCTAGGAATTGTGTCGCCCTCTTATATGGGGTTTTATCCTCATTGATAACCAATTGCAGAAGAAATAACCATTGTTTTAGACTGCTTAGTCATCCTTCTTAGTTATTCTTTTATATATTTTTCGATATATTATATTTGTGTATTTGATCGCAGGATTGTTCATTGAAAAGTGGATTTAGTATGTGCCAACCCTACAAAGTTGCACACATATGTTTAAATGATTATATATATATTTTTAGAGTTTTACATTATAGTTTTGTATACATGTACATGTTTTTATGCTTTTTCTTGAAAAAAGCAATGTCGCAGGAGTATTTCCTTCACTATATAGCTTAACCGCAATAAGAAGGAGACAATATAGAAAAAACGCACATGTACCGGGAAAACCGCATAAAAAACGCAATGATGCCGCAAGTAGCCAAAATTTGATTCTGGTCCGGGATTTTGATCACACTGAGTGGAGTATAAAAGCAAGTGATGCTACAATGGGGGTAGAGCCACTGAGGAAGGGGAGAGACGTCCCCGAAACGCGTCTGGCGTAGTTCACCCCCATAAAGAAAGATCCGGACTAACTACGAAAGTTTGCAAACCTTCTAAACACTGGAGCGCTCCATTGACTTTCGATTTGAAAATACCCCAAGGAGAAACAGGATTGAACGGATCAAACAGGCTATTCCCGCGAGACAACCACCATGTGGTACGGAAGTCTCGAACGAGGACGCCAAACGGCGAAAGACGGCGGCGCAGTGTGGTGAGTAGTGGCTTGAGAGAGGGATTCTCCAACCATCGGCCCCGATCTATACGGGTAAGATATACGTTTATGCCTCACTCGCCACCTGTAGCCTTGTACTAACATCCTTGTACTAACATCAGCTGGAACAATATATCTTCTCTTTGGGATTGTATTGTTATACGGCCACAGTGCCGATATCCGGACGATTGATTGCCCTGAATGAAGGGAACACTTTAAGGAGGACCCGGCCACATACGATAAAGTGACTGTTCTAAATAATCTCCCTGTGGATGATATAACAGAGAGATATATATCTACCCTGATACAATTAAGGGACATCTCTAGTGCATCTCTGATTGCAAGAGACGGCACCACCAGTGTGCGTTTATCCTGCGTTTTTTTTTCTTTTTTTCTTCATTTATTTTTTCTATTTATCTTTTTATTGTAAGTGATTGTATTTTAGTGCATCTCCTTTTATCTTGGATTATATGCTGATTTTAATATGTGTTTTAATAAATTGCCACTTTTCATATGAACCACATATTTGAGTGCCAGCCTTATATTATCTTATTCCATTACTCACTTTACTTTAACTACTCTATTAAGGAACCAGCGAAGGGATACCAGGGCTAAATTATGCGGAATGCTGGTATATAAAGCAGTGACATCTGCTGTGATCCAGGCAAATCCAGGCCTCCATTTGAAGTCCGAGAATGCCTGCAACACAGACCCAGTATCCCTGAGAAAGCCTGGAATTTGTCAAATAAGCGGTTGTAGCAGAGAATCGATCCACTCTGAAAGTCTCTCGGAGAAAGAACCGATTCCTGCCACTATAGGATGTAAGGGAGGAGGAAAGACTCCCTTATGCACTTTCGGAAGTGTGTGAAAACTCGACACAATGGGATGTTGTACATAGATGTAGTCATACTCCTTTTTAGTGAGAGAGCCCTTTTCTAATCCCAAAGTCGGAATGCTGACCATTTTGGACTGAAAAGGGAGGAGAGGGTTGCCAGATAGAGATTTATAGGTGTCAGGATCATTTAACATGGATAATACCTGGGATTTATAGACGCCAATATCTAAGATGACAACCGCTCCTCCCTTGTCAGCCTCTTTAACCCCTTCAGGACCGGGCTCATTTTCACCTTAAGGACCAGGCCATTTTTTGGAAATCTGACCAGTGTCACTTTAAGTGCTAATAACTTTAAAACGCTTTGACTTATCCAGGCCATTCTGAGATTGTTTTTTTGTCACATATTGTACTTCATGACACTGGTAAAATGAAGTAAAAAAATTTTTTTTTTTGCACAAAAAAATACCTAATTTACCAAAAATTTGGAAAAATTAGCAAATTTAAAAGTTTCAGTTTCTCTACTTCTGTAATACATAGTAATACCCCAAAAAATTGTGATGACTTTACATTCCCCATATGTCTACTTCATGCTTGAATTATTTTGGGAATGATATTTTATTTTTTGGGGATGTTATAAGGCTTAGAAGTTTAGAAGCAAATCTTGAAATTTTTCCGAAATTTACAAAAACTCAATTTTTAGGGACCAGTTCAGGTCTGAAGTCACTTTGCGAGGCTTACATAAAAGAAACCACCCAAAAATGACCCCATCTAAGAAACTACACCCCTCAAGGTATTCAAAACTGATTTTGCATACATTGTTAACCCTTTAGGTGTTGCACAAGAGTTATTGGCAAATGGGGAGGAAATTTGAGAATTTAATTTTTTTTGTCAAATTTTTCCTTTTAACCCATTTTTTCCACTAACAAAGCAAGGGTTAACAGCCAAACAAGACTGTATCTTTATTACCCTGACTCTGTGGTTTACAGAAACACCCAATATGTGGCCGTAAACTACTGTACGGCCACACAGCGGGGCGTAGAGTGAAAGGTGCGCCGTTTGGTTTTTGGAAGGCTGATTTTTATGGACTGGTTTATTTACACCATGTCCCATTTGAAGCCCCCTGATGCACCCCTAGAGTAGAAACTCCCTAAAAGTGACCTCATCTAAGAAACTACACCCCTCAAGGTATTCAAAACTGATTTTACATACGTCATTAACCCTTTAGGTGTTGCACAAGAGTTATTGGCAAATGGAGATGAAATTTGAGAATTTCATTTTTTTGCCTAATTTTCAATTTTAAGCCATTTTTTCCACTAACAAAGCAAGGGTTAACAGCCAAAAAAGACTGTATCTTTATTGCCCTGACTCTGCTGTTCACAGAAACACCCCATATGTGGCCATAAACTACTGTATGGCCACACAGCGGGGCGTAGAGTGAAAGGTGCGCCATTTGGTTTTTGGAGGGCTAATTTTGCTGGACTGTTTTTTTTACACCATGTCCCATTTGAAGCCCCACTGATGCACCCCTAGAGTAGAAACTCCATAAAAGTGACCCCATCTAAGAAACTACACCCCTCAAGGTATTCAAAACTGATTTTACAAACTTTGTTAACCCTTTAGGTGTTGCACAAGATTTAATGGAAAATAGAGACACAATTTCAAAATTTCACATTTTTGGCAGATTTTCCATTTTAATATTTTTTTTCCAGTTACAAAGCAAGGGTTAACAGCCAAACAAAACTCATTATTTATGGCCCTGATTCTGTAGTTTACAGAAGCACCCCATATGTGGTCGTAAACCGCTGTACGGGCACACGGCAGGGCGCAGAAGGAAAGGAATGCCATACGGTTTTTGCAAGGCAGGTTTTGCTGGACTGTTTTTTTTGACACCATGTCCCATTTAAAGCCCCCTGATGCACCCCTAGGTTAGAAACTCCAAAAAAGTGGCCCCATTTTGGAAACTACGGGATAAGGTGGCAGTTTTGTTGGTACTATTTTAGGGTACATATGATTTTTGGTTGCTCTATATTACACTTTTTGTGAGGCAAACTAACAAAAAATAGAAATTCAGAAATTTCATCTCCATTTGCCATTAACTCTTGTGGAACACTTAAAGGGTTAACAAAGTTTGTAAAATCAGTTTTGAATACCTTGATGGGTGTAGTTTCCAAAATGGGGTCATTTTTTGGAGTTTATACTCTAGGGGTGCATCGGGGGGGCTTCAAATGGGACATGGTGTCAAAAAACCAGTCCAGCAAAAACTGCCTTCCAAAAACCATATGGCGCTCCTTTCCTTCTGCGCCCTGCCGTGTGGCCATACAGCAGTTTACGACCACATATGGGGCATTTCTATAAACTAAAGAATCAGCGCAATAAATATTGAGTTTTGTTTGGCTGTTAACCCTTGCTTTGTTATGGGAAAAAATGAATTAAAATTGAAAATTTGCCAAAAAATAGCTGTTTTGGCACTGTTTTTATTTTTTATTATTTACAACGTTCATCTGACAGGTTAGATCATGTGCTATTTTTATAGAGCAGGTTCTTACGGACGTGACGATACCTAATATGTATACTTTTTTATTTATTTAGGTTTTACACAATAATATCATTTTTGACACAAAAAAAAAACATGTTTTAGTGTCTCCATAGTCTGAGAGCCATAGTTTTTTCAGTTTTTTGGCGATTGTCTCAGGTTGGGTATCATTTTTGCGGGATGAGATGACGGTTAGATTGGTACTATTTTGGAGAGAAAAAGACTTTTTGATCGCTTGCTATTACACTTTTTGTGATGTAAGGTAACAAAAAAATAGCTTTTTTGACACCGTTTTTATTTAATTTTTTTTACAGTGTTCACCTGAGGGGTTAGGTCATGTGGTATTTTTATAGATCAGGTTCTTACGGACATGGCAATACCTAATATGTCTACCTTTTTATAATTTATCAGGGTTTTACACAATAATATCATTTTTGAAACAAAAAAAAATCATGTTTTAGTATCTCCATAGTCTGTGACCCATATTTTTTTTATTTTTTGGGCCATTGTCTCATGTAAGGGCTCATTTTTTGCGGGATGAGGTGACGGTTTGATTGGTACTTTTTTGGCGTACATGCGACTTTTTTGATCACTTTTATTACCTTTTTTGGGAAGTAAGGTGGGCAAAATTTCAATTTCCTCATATTTTTTTTTTTTTTTTTTTATGGCGTTCACCGTGCGGGGAAAGTAACATGACCGTTTTATAGATCAGGTCGTTACGGACGCGGCGATACCTAATATGTGTAGTGTATTTTATTTATTTTTATTCAGTGATAAATGTGTTTTTTTGAAACTTTACTTTTTTCACTTTTTTTTCACTTTTTTTTTGACCCAGACCCACTTGGTTCCTGAAGATCCAGTGGGTCTGATGTCTGTATAATACAGTACAGTACAATATATATTGCACTGTACTGTATTTTACACTTGTCTGAACAGATCTATGCCTTTTAGCACAGATCTGTTCAGCACCATGGACAGCAGGACGCCTGAGAGTCGTCCTGTTGCCATGGGAACCTTCCCCGTCTGCTCAGTACTGGTCAGAACTGCGCAGACGGGGAAGGGTAAGCACAGGGCTGAGGGGGGCTCTCTGGGGGCTCTCTCCCTCTCCCATCGGGGGGCTGCAAAGGCACAGCAGCCCCCGATGGGAGAGGGAGGGAGCTCCCTGCGCTGTTAAACTTTTCCATACAGTGGTCCGTACGGACCGCTGTATGGAAAGGGTTAAACGGCTGACATCGCATCGCAGATGTCAGCCGTTTATACCAGGGTGCCAGCAATGTGCTGGCACCCTGGTATACCCACTAGACGCCAACGATCATTGAAAGGGAGGCGGGCGGGGGATCGCGATCCCGCCTGCCGCACCGCCCGCCTCCCGCACCTTACCGCACCTCCGCACCGCCTGCGACACCCCCCCTGCACCACCCGCCCACATAATATCATTCAGGGGTGCAGGGGGGGTGAAAAATCTTTATTTTGGACATACTAAAGTTTCTGATCCCCGCGGTCAGGGACCGCGGGGATCAGAAACCGCAGAAAGCGCTACAAACCGCAGGTCTGAATTGACCTGCGGTTTGCAGCGATAGCCGATAGGGGGGGTCACAGGACCCCCCTCGGCATTGACCCAAGGTGCCTGGCTGTGTGTGACAGCCGGGATCTCAGCGCTGTCACCATGTCTGCAGACATGGTGACAGTTTATGCCATGACGTGTATACTCATCATGGCGCGTTAAGTAGCAGTGCTCCATGACGAGTATACTCGTCATAGGTCGGGAAGATTTTCACACTTTCTCCTTCTCTGATCGCTTCCCTGACAGGAATTGGGGCGATCAGAGAAGGAGAAGCACATAGTCCCTCCCTAACCCCCCCTTACCTGCCCTGATGCGCTGCGATTGGTCCCTCTTTAGTAATGGACCAATCACAGCGATCGTGGGCGGGTCAGAGCTCCAATACAGCTCCTGCCGGCTTCTCTGGTTGCCTAGCAACCCCAGCACGCCGGCTTCACTGAGAGCCGATCACGTACATGCACGTGGGGATGCGGTGAGACACCACATTCCCCCACGTACATGTACGTGATGTTGCGTGAAGGGGTTAATGATTATATTATGCATCTCTTTTAGACTTTTAAGAGCCCCCCTTTCACTGTGACATAAATTCTCATGTTTGCGATGAGAAGTACCAGGTGCCACATATTTGGTAGAATCATACAGTGAGCAGAGGTCTCTTTCTACCAATTCCTGATATCGATCTAAGGCAAGAGACCTCGACTGTACCGGATAAAAGTCTTTGTTAGAGACCTTAACCACCTCAGCCCCCCTAGCTTAAACACCCTTAATGACCAGGCCACTTTTTACACTTCTGCACTACACTACTTTCACCGTTTATTGCTCGGTCATGCAACTTACCACCCAAATGAATTTTACCTCCTTTTCTTCTCACTAATAGAGCTTTCATTTGGTGGTATTTCATTGCTGCTGACATTTTTACTTTTTTTGTTATTAATCGAAATTTAACGATTTTTTTGCAAAAAAATGACATTTTTCACTTTCAGTTGTAAAATTTTGCAAAAAAAACGACATCCATATATAAATTTTTCTCAAAATTTATTGTTCTACATGTCTTTGATAAAAAAAAAATGTTTGGGTAAAAAAAAATGGTTTGGGTAAAAGTTATAGCGTTTACAAACTATGGTACAAAAATGTGAATTTCCGCTTTTTGAAGCAGCTCTGACTTTCTGAGCACCTGTCATGTTTCCTGAGGTTCTACAATGGCCAGACAGTACAAACACCCAACAAATGGCCCCATTTCAGAAAGTAGACACCCTAAGGTATTCGCTGATGGGCATAGTGAGTTCATAGAACTTGTGACAAAAAAAAAATATTCCATGAACTCACTATGCCCATCACGAAATACCTGGGGGTGTCTTCTTTCCAAAATGGGGTCACTTGTGGGGTAGTTATACTGCCCTGGCATTCTAGGGGCCCTAATGCGTGAGAAGTAGTTTGAAATCAAAATGTGTAAAAAATGGCCGGTGAAATCCGAAAGGTGCTCTTTGGAATGTGGGCCCGTTTGCCCACCTAGGCTGCAAAAAAGTATCACACATGTGGTATTGTCGTACTCAGGAGAAGTTGGGCAATGTTTTTTGGGGTGTCATTTTACATATACCCATGCTGGGTGAGAGAAATATCTTGGCAAAAGACAACTTTTCCCATTTTTTTTATACAAAGTTGGCATTTGACCAAGATATTTCTCTCACCCAGCATGGGTATATGTAAAATGACACCCCAAAACACATTGCCCAACTTCTCCTGAGTACGGCGATACCAGATGTGTGACACTTTTTTGCAGCCTAGATGCGCAAAGGGGCCCACATTCCTTTTATAAGGGCATTTTTAGACATTTGGATCCCAGACTTCTTCTCCCGCTTTAGGGCCCCTAAAATGCCAGGGCAGTATAAATGCCCCACATGTGACCCCATTTTGGAAAGAAGACACCCCAAGGTATTCAATGAGGGGCATGGCGAGTTCATAGAATTATTATTTTTTTTGGCACAAGTTAGCGGAAATTGATTTTTTTTTTGTTTTTTCTCAGTCTCCCTTTTCTCTAACTTGGGACAAAAATTTCAATCTTTCATGGACTCAATATGCCCCTCACGGAATACCTTGGGGTGTCTTCTTTCCGAAATAGGGTCACATGTGGGGTATTTATACTGCCCTGGCATTTTAGGGGCCCTAAAGCGTGAGAAGAAGTCTGGAATATAAATGTCTAAAACATTTTACGCATTTGGATTCCGTGAGGGGTATGGTGAGTTCTTGTGAGATTTTATTTTTTGACACAAGTTAGTGGAATATGAGACTTTGTAAGAAAAAAAAAAATTCCGCTAACTTGGGCCAAAAAAATGTCTGAATGGAGCCTTACAGGGGGGTGATCCCTGTAAGGCTCCATTCAGACGTCCGTATGTGTTTTGCGGATCCGATCCATGTGGGGTGATCAGGGGTTAATAAGGGGTTAATAAGTGACAGGGGGGGGTGTAGTGTAGTGGTGTTTGGTGCTACTTATTACTGAGCTGCCTGTGTCCTCTGGTGGTCGATCCAAACAAAAGGGACCACCAGAGGACCAGGTAGCAGGTATATTAGACGCTGTTATCAAAACAGCGTCTAATATACCTGTTAGGGGTTAAAAAAATCGCATCTCCAGCCTGCCAGCGAACGATCGCCGCTGGCAGGCTGGAGATCCACTCGCTTACCTTCCGATCCTTTGAACGCGCGCGCCTGTGTGCGCGCGTTCACAGGAAATCTCGCGTCTCGCGATATGACGCATATATGCGTGACTGTGCGCAGAGCTGCCGTCTCCGGAACGCAATCATGCGTTAGGCGGTCCGGAGGCGGTTAAAGAGGACCTTTCACTAGTTTAAAAAGTAAAAACGAACTATATCAGTGGGCAGAGCGGCGCCCAGGGGTCCCCCTGCACTTACTAGTATGTCTGGGCGCCGCTCCGTTCGCCCGGTATAGGCTCCGGTGTCTGCAGCTCCTTCTTTTGTACTGGGCAGAGTTTTTGTATTAGGGTTGTCCCTTGCTGCAGCGCTGGCCAGCGCTGCAGCAAGGGACACGCCTAATACAAAAAATCCGTCCAGTACAACAGAGGGAGCTGCAGACACCGGAGCCTATACCGGGCGAACGGAGCGGCGCCCAGACATACTAGTAAGTGCAGGGGGACCCCTGGGCGCCGCTCTGCCCACTGATATAGTTTGTTTTTACTTTTTAAACTAGTGAAAGCTCCTCTTTAAGTGAGGATATTTTGGTATTATTGGGGTCATCTTGCCTAGTTCGAGATTCCTGTAGGAAATTCACATGAATCAGTTCCTGAAAACTCATACTTGATTGCAACTGAACATGGCCCTGGGAATTAGCATTAGTACAAGAAGCATAACCATCAGTTTCGACAGTAGGATCGGACACACAAGTTTATAATTGAATTTTGCGCCATGACTTGTAATTTGAATGGATTTTTGTTATATAGAAATGTTATAAATTAGCAATATAATTTTACGGTTCTATTATTTAAAAATTATAAAACTTAGATTTATTCTTGACAGAGGACTGTACCAGGAGCTCAGACAAACATTTGATGTCAGATTTTAGAACAGATGAGTGTGGTGTCACAGAAGATACACATGAAGAGCATGCCATTATCTCGGATGTATCCTCAGCCTTTCACAGCAAAGATCTATTATCTGATCTTTTGGATGGATTTCAATCTTCTGATTCATCACAGACTGTTAAGCAAAATAAAATCCACAGAAGAAGTGTTAAACATCAAAGAAGTCACACAGGGGAGAATGCGCTTTCATGCTCAGAATGTGGGAAATGTTGTAAATTTAAATCAGATCTTATTAGACATCAGAGAACTCACACAGGGGACAAGCCATTTTCATGTTCAGAATGTGAAAAACATTTTAACTTAAAATCACAACTTGTTAGACATCAGAGAACTCACACAGGGGAGAAGCCATTTTCATGTTCAGAATGTGAAAAACATTTTCACTTAAAATCACAACTTGTTTTACATCAGAGAACTCACACTGGGGAGAAGCCATTTTCATGTTCAGAATGTGAAAAACATTTTAACTTTAAATCACAACTTGTTAGACATCAGAGAATTCACACAGGAGCAAAGCCATTTTCTTGTTTAGAATGTGGGAAATGTTTTACTGAAAAATCAACTCTTGTTGCACATGAGAAAACTCACACAGGGGAGAAGCCATTTTCATGTTCAGAATGTGAAAAAAAATTTAACTTAAAATCAAATCTTGTTGCACATGAGAGAATTCACACAGGGGAGAAGCCATTTTCATGTTCAGAATGTGAAAAACATTTTCACTTTAAATCAAATCTTGTTAAACATCAGAGAAGTCACACAGGGGAGAAGCCATTTTCTTGTTTAGAATGTGGGAAATGTTTTATTGATAAATCAATTCTTGTTAAGCATCAAAGAAGTCACACAGGGGAGAAGCCATTTTCTTGTTTAGAATGTGGGAAATGTTTTACTGATAAATCAACTCTTGTTAAACATCAAGTAAGTCACGCAGGGGAGAATGCTCTTTCATGCTCAGAATGTGGGAAATTTTTTAAATTTAAATCAGAGCTTATTATACATCAAAGAACTCACACAGGGGAGAAGCCATTTTCATGTTCAGAATGTGAAAAACATTTTAACTTAAAATCACATCTTGTTAGACATCAGAGAACTCACACAGGGGAGAAGCCATTTTCATGTTCAGAATGTGGGAAATGTTTTACTGATAAATCAACTCTTGTTGCACATGAGAGAATTCACACAGGGGAGAAGCCATTTTCATGCTCAGAATGTGGAAAAAATTTTAACTTTAAATCAAATCTTGTTGCACATGAGAAAACTCACACAGGGGAGAAGCCATTTTCTTGTTTAGAATGTGGGAAATGTTTTAGTGATAAATCAAGTCTTGGTAAACATCAGAGAACTCACACAGGGGAGGAGCCATTTTCATGTTCAGAATGTGAAAAACATTTTAACTCTAAATCAAAACTTGTTAGACATCAGAGAACTCACACAGGGGAGAAGCCATTTTCATGTTCAGAATGTGAAAAACATTTCAACCGTAAATCACATCTTGTTAGACATCAGAGAACTCACACAGGGGAGAAACCATTTTCATGTTTAGAATGTGGGAAATGTTTTAGGGATAAATGGTATCTTCTTAACCATCATAAAATTCACACAGGGGAGAAGCCATTTTCTTGTTTAGAATGTGGGAAATCTTTCATATGTAAATCAAAACTAGTTACACATCAGAGAATTCACACAGGGGAGAAGCCATTTTCTTGTTTAGAATGTGGGAAATGTTTTATTGATAAATCATTTCTTGTTACACATCAGAGAAGTCACACAGGGGAGAATACATTTTCTTGTTTAGAATGTGGGAAATGTTTTACTCATAAATCACATCTTGTTGCACATGAGAAAACTCACACAGGGGAGAAGCCATTTTCTTGTTTAGAATGTGGGAAATGTTTTAGTGATAAATCAAGTCTTGGTAAACATCAGAGAATTCACACAGGGGAGAAGCCATTTTCATGTTCAGAATGTGAAAAACATTTTAACTCTAAATCACAACTTGTTGGACATCAGAGAACTCACACAGGGGAGAAGCCATTTTTATGTTCAGAATGTGGGAAATGTTTTACTAATAAATCAACTCTTGTTGCACATGAGAGAATTCATACAGGGAAGAAGCCATTTTCATGTTCAGAATGTGAAAAACATTTTAACTCTAAATCACAACTTGTTAGACATCAGAGAACTCACACAGGGGAGAAGCCATTTTTATGTTTAGAATGTGGGAAATGTTTTACTAATAAATCAGCTCTTGTTAAACATCAGAGAATTCACACTGGAAAAAAGCGATTTTAACGTTCAGAATGTGATGCAGTAACTAGAGATGAGTGAACTTTAGAAAAATTCAATTCTGCAGCTTGGTCAAAGTTCAACAAGAAATTTGATTCATTCCAAATTAATTTATCATTAATCACTATGTTAAAACCCTATTCAGCCTATCAATCAATGAGACCATTTTTAACGACACCTTAGACCAAAGTACACCCGTCTAACAGCCAATAAAAACGGTAATACGCTAGTGCAATATGGCCTTTTGGATTAAAAAATAAAATAAAAATCACTCGCCTCATCCATTTGCTCACACAGGGGCTTGTCCGCTCCTCTCTTGATTAGAAAAATACCTGCTGAAGGACCTGGGCTTAGCGTGATGACTTCACCATGTGATCATGCTGGGAGAGCACAGTGACATCATCACATTGAGCGCAGGTCCTTCAACAGGTCTATTTTAGTCAAGAGAGGAGCGGACTGCCTCTGCGCAAGCTAGTGGATGAGGTGAGTACATTTCCGTTTTCTCTAATACAATTCCAGCCGCCATTTTAGGAAAAATGATTCATTATCATGAAGCCCAAGGAAATTCGGCTTTGTTTAAAATCAGATTTTTCCTAAAATTCAGACTGAATTCCACTTCGGATGGTTCGCTTCACTGAACACTAGTGGTAACCATAAAGAAGATCTTGTTAGACATCCGAGAATCCGCTATAAAATTTGCAGCGTTTATTTTTTGGCACAAATGATATGATAACTTTATTCATTATTTGATTATAGTGATACCAAATGCATAGTTTTTTAAAAAGCTTTATTACTGTTGCACAATAAAAACCTTAATTTTTTTTTAAAGTAGAAAATGTTTTTGCATCACCAAATCCCAAGATACACAACTTTTTTTTTTTTTCTTTCCATGGAGTTGTGTGAATTACTCAGGTCCTGAGTAATGTTAAGTGAAGTACTGTGTGAAACAAAGTACCGTATTTTTCGCTTTATAAGACGCACCTAGGTTTTTTAGGAGGAAATTAAGAAAATAAAATATTTTTAACCAGATGGTGTTGTTTTGGTGAGTTTTGAACTAATGGGGTATCTGTGGATGATACTGTAATTTGATTATAACCCCCATCATCTTAAAGAATACACTGATGTACTGTACATTGGTGTATTCTTAAGGATGAGGGGAGTTATAGTCACATTAAATATGAACACTGTCCAGGGACTGTACCAGTATTAGCTTTTGGGAACTGATATGACTACCGTATAACCCCCCCCCAGGGCTCCAGATGGCGACCAAAATGGTCGCCAATGCGACTTAGAATTTACAAATGGCGACAAGACTTTTTAGTCTTGTCGCCATTTGCGACTAGACCCGCCGCCGCAGCTCTGCTCAATACAGCGGCAGGCACAGGAGCTGATGTTCTCAGCAGCGCAGGAGGAGTCTCTCCCTCCCCCCTGTGCTGCTGCTGCCCCCGCCGCTGCCAATAAGAAGAGACAGGAGGAGGAGGGGAGGGGCTGTGGCCACTGCGCCACCAATGAAGAAAACTGACCTGTATTACAAATACAGGAGGCGGGTGCCGGAATCAAATAGCCGGCACCCGACCTTTGTGACAGGGATCTGCGATCAGCTGCAGTTGAGTTAACCCTTCAGGTGCGGTACCTGAGGGGTTAATTGTAGCTGATCGCAGCCCCCTGTCACAAAGGTCGGGTGCCGGCTATTTGATTCCGGCACCCGCCTCCTGTATTTGTATAAGAAACGTTGGTGGCACAGTGCGGCCCCCCCCCCCCAAACACCCCAGTATAAGAAACGTTGGTGGCACAGTGCGGCCCCCCCCCCCCAAACACCCCAGTATAAGAAACATTGGTGGCACAGTGCGCCCCCCCCCCCCCAGTATAATAAACATTGGTGGCTCAGTGGGAAGTGCCAATGAGGGTTAAAAATAATAAAAGAAAATTAACTCACCTCCTGCAGTTGATCGCATAGCTGCCGGTCTCCTGTACTTACTTCTTTCTTCAGGACCTGTGGTGACGTCACTGAGCTCATCACCATGGTAATGGATCATGTGATGAGCACAGTGACGTCACCACAGGTCCTGAAGAAAGAAGTAAGTACAGGAGACCGGCAGCTATGCGATCAACTGGAGGAGGTGAGTTAATTTTCTTTTATTATTTTTAACCCTCATTGGCACTTCCCACTGAGCCACCAATGTTTATTATACTGGGGGGGGGGGGCACTGTGCCACCAACGTCTCTTATACAAATACAGGAGGCGGGTTAGGGTTGAGTAAATTATTTTTTTATTTTTTAACCCTCATTGGCACTGCCCACTGCGCCACCAATGTTTATTATATTGGGGGGGGGGGCACACTGCGCCACCAATGTTTACTATTTTGAGGGGGGGCGCACTGCGCCACCAATGTTTATTATATTGGGGTGATGGGGGGGGCGCACTGCGCCACCAATGTTTATTATACTGGGGTGATGGGGGGCGCACTGCGCCACCAATGTTTATTATATTGACCTTCTACTATGCATTCTGTATTCAGAATGCTATTATTTTCCCTTATAACCATGTTATAAAGGGAAAATAATACAGTGAATAGACTTTCATCCTAGGAACCATGCGTGAAAATCGCGCCGCATCCGCACTTGCTTGCGATTTTCACACAGCCCCATTAACTTCTATGGGGCCTGCGTTGCGTGAAAAACGCACAACAGAGCATGCTGCAATTTTCACGCAACGCACAAGTGATGTGTGAAAATCACTGCTCATGTGCACAGCCCCATAGAAGTGAATGGGTCCGGATTTAGTGCGGGTGCATTCCGGTATTTTGAATGCCAGATCTGGCACTAATACATTCCTATGGGGAAAAATGCTGGATCCGGCATTCAGGCAAATCTTCATTTTTTTTTCGCCGGAGATAAAACCGTAGCATGCTGCGGTTTTATCTTTTGCCTGATCAGTCAAAATGACTGAACTGAAGACATCCTGATGCATCCTGAACGGATTACTCTCCATTCAGAATGCATGGGGATAACACTGATCAGTTCTTTTCCGGTATTGAGCCCCTAGGACGGAACTCTATGCCGGAAAAGAATAACGCTAGTGTGAAAGTACCCTAAAATATTAAGTTTAAATCCCCCCTTTCCCAATTTTACATATAAAATATATAAACAATAAATAAATAAACATATTACATAGCGCTGTCCAAACTATTAAATTATTCAAAAATATCTCCTATGCGGTGAGCATTCGCCATTTTTTAGTCAACTTGTCACCCCAAAAAATAGGATAGGACGGTTCTATTATGGGCCGAATGTTTCATAAAATGCGAAATGCACGCGGCTTTTTTCTTTGTTGTTTTTTTTGCGCGGTATTGAGTATCGCAATACTTTTTTATGGTGACGCAAGCGAATCAAAATTTTGGTTTCAAAACAACCCTACGCCGATCTGATCGGCATAGCGTTGTCACGATACCAAAATTTTGATTCAGTTTCGATTTGGCGACTAAAAATTTGATTTGGCTCCTAAATTTTTCAGTTCAGGAGCCAATGGCTACTAGGTATTTTTTTTAGGCTGGAGCACTGCCCCCTCATCCATAGGAATCCACCTATATAGTGCAGTATATGGGTGGATTCCTATGGATGAGGGGGGTTATAGTCATATTTAAAATGAACACTGTCCAGGGACTGTTCTGTCGTTGACATGTCTATATTAAATATGACTATAACCCCCTCATCCATAGGAATCCACTCATATACTGCAGTACATGGGTAGATTCCTATGGATGATGGGGGTTATAGTCATATTTAAAATGAACACTGTCCAGGGACTGTTCTGTCGTTGACATGTCTATATTAAATATGACTATAACCCCCCTCATCCATAGGAATCCACTCATATACTGCAGTACATGGGTGGATTCCTATGGATGATGGGGGTTATAGTCATATTTGGCACACATTTTTTTTATTAGGGTACCGTATATTGCCCCTGAGCTGTCGTCACCAAGGGACTTAGGCAGCAATCTACTGTACCAGGACAGGGGAGAACTCAAAATGCAGGAGAAATGTAGGCAGTTGATTGGTGGAGGGGAGGCAGGGGAGCAGGACGCGCTCAATCAGCAATCAGCTGGATGGCCAGGCAGCACAGAGGAGAAGGGTATCCTGCTGCTTTGAGTGAAGGACGTGCGATCTGGTGGCAGTACAGCACATACAGAGAAGCCGCCAGTCCGCCCAACGATAGTGAATGTAATGACTGGAAGCGCGGCTGCCGGCATCATTTAGCATTTAGTGAAGCCGCCAGTCCGCCCAACTGTCAGGTGCTGCTTAGTGCAGCGATGTATGCGCAGGCTGGAGGCTTCACTAAAAGCGAACTTGTGCTGCCAGCCTACGCTAAGTCCCACCTGCCCTCCCTCCCTCCAAGTCCCGTCCGTCCTCCCACAGTTTCATGGCAGCTCAGAAGCCGTTAGTGAGAGCTCCTGAGCTGCTGCAGCCTGCACATTTGGGGTCACCTTTCGTTTATAAGACGCACTGACTTTTTCCCTCCACTTTTGAGGGAAAAAAGTGCATCTTAAAAAGCGAAAAATACGGTAAATTACCCTGCGCTGTAATCAGGGCATCCGTCACATGATTCCCCCAGAACCTTCCGAGTTAAGGAAGAGTTGGTGGTCACTGTGTGTGCAAAGGGTGAGGGGAGACTTCCACCATGGATCCAGGACGTTGTGGAATTTTTTAGGACACTTTGAGGGTCATTTATCAAAGAGAGTTTTTACTCTGGTTTTGATAGCCGCTACACTGCCGAAGGATGTGCCTAATTTATCACAAAACATACACTTCATCACCTAACTTAGGCGTATACTCTGGCAGTGTGTGTCTGAAGTGAAATTCTATTCCACTCTCTGAGTGGAGTAAATTTTAGACAACTTTTACACCTGAAATTAGTGTAAATGTTTGCGAATGTGCCAGGGCCAACTTGCCAGCCAGGCCATGCCCTAGTGGCGAGGAGAGTGAAAAAATGTCTGAGTGATAAAGTATTGTCTTGACTTTCTTTACTCCAAAATCTGGCATATCGCTGTAAGTAAATTACCAATTTTTGTTTTTGAAAATGATCCTTTAATATTAACAATATTACACCACCGAGCCAAGCGAGGGAGTCTCCTTCCATCCATCTCATCGCTATATTTAGCTTTGCTAAGAAAAATGTTTTACAATTCACAGTTTGATTCCCATGCACCACTCCAAATGTTCAGTGTTTGACTTGGGAAGTTCTTTCACCAAAGCGTGCAGTACTCACGAGAGGAATCAGTGCACGGCAGCGGAATCGTTTGAACTTTCCAGGCAGATCTGCATAGGGAAACGTACCGACGAACCAGCTGCCTTGCTCGGGTCCCCGCTGTCATTATAAACTTTGAACCCACTGCTGGCTGCAGTGGTGACCTGCTGCCCTTGCATCATGGCAATTGGGCACATGATGTAAGATGAGCAGATCAATGTTGTGGCTAGCAATTCGCTGCAAAGTGGCTTTTGGCAGCGGGGGACCTGAGCAAGGCAGCTAAGGCCAGAGAGTAAAAGAGTCGGGACCCAGTACCGAGTAAGTGTGCTCCCCTTTGCAGGTCTGCTTAGAAGAGGGGGCTGCCAAAAACAAAAAAGGCGCACAACCTTTTTAAAACCATCAACATTTCAGCCACAAAAGGCTGTTTTGGTTTTGCCATGAGGACCAACGAGGAAATTAACTCAAACACCAGCTTTGCGAAAAAAAATTTTTTTATACTTAAACGTGGTCATGAACGCAACCATAACTGCTGGTTACACACAGTTATGGCCTGTTCGCCCGCGAACACGTGCGAGGTGCCATCTTAACTGACAAGTCTGGCGAGGCACAGGTAAGTCCTTACCTGTGCCTGTGCACGAGCCGGTCTGAAATGAAATGTGGTCTCCGGGAGCAGGCAGTTCCAAGAACAGCCTCCGGGGGCCTTCATCGGGCTGTTCTCGGAACTGCCTGCACCCGGAGACCGCATTTCATTTCAGACCGGCTCGCGCACAGACAGGTAAGGACTTACCTGTGCCGCGCCGGACTTGTCAATTAAGATGGCAGCTCGCACATGTTCGCGGGCGAACTGGCCATCACTGGTTACACACAAATAAATTTACTGAAAGGGCCACATGGTGGGCATAAGTACAATAAAGGGGCCACAAGGTGGGCATTAGTACTGTGTGTTATCTGTGAGGGGTTAGCTCTTCTCCGGGGGTCATTCACACAAGTATCTTTGCCAGACACCAAGTTTAAGGTCCAAACATCGCTTTTATTTGGCACCTTAGCAAAACAAACATAAATCATACAAAATAAACACCTGCCCGGCTGGGCTCTAACTAAACAAAGTATATTCCTGACTCGCCTAAAGCATCGTTCACGGGGGACGTGGCCTAGCAGCGCATGGAGCAGGACAAATAAGCGCTGAGCTCCGCCACTAAGCCGCTACTTCAGCCGCCCTGAGCCTGCTACATTGCCCTCCTTATGGGTAAAAAACTACCCAAGAAGCACTCACAAGGGGCCCTACCCCCCAGCGGACTTACCACGTCGGGGCACCCTTCAGGATTTCGTCCTGCGCTCCGAACGGAGCGCACCACCGCTTCTCCTGACAGGCCCGACGGCCCTTACCGCCGCGCTCCCACAGTGCTGCAGGACCCCAGGGGACCGCGATCCTCCTACAGACCGGACAACAGCGTTGGATGCGGGTCCCGGACAGGCTTCCCAGCATAGGGCCTTTTCAACGCCACCTGCGACCTAGGCCCAGCAGGGATTTTCAGCATCCAAGATGGCGCCCGCACATGCTGAGCCGGAGGAGTCCGCGGAGCCCCTCCCCCAGGTCTGTGCACAATTGCATTCCCCAGACCCCAGCAAACACCCTCACCCCGGCGCTTTTTCCCAACAGAAGGGGACCCCTGGAGGCACATATCACCTCGGCAGAGCCCTCTGTCACCCTTTCCTCCCTGCAAAACTGGAGGACGACATAGGAGCTACCCCCTCTATGCAGCGGTATGCTGCACCTACCCCGGCTCTTTCTCCGCATTCTGGCCGCGAATCCCCCAGCGGCCCCTCCCATGTGGACTGGGCTCCCATACTCTCCCAACTGCCCACTAAAGGGGACTTCCAAGCCCTGGTCAATGAGGTCACCGCCAAATGCCGCTCCGAAATTTCAGCAGTCAGACGCGATCTGCACTCTATTGCCGCCCGGGTGGAATCCCTTGAGAAGGAACACGAATCTACACGTTCCTATGTGTCCCAACTCCATACCTCAGTGTCCTCACAGAATGCAGGTCTCCGCGAGTGACAGTGTCACGTAGAAGACCTAGATAACCGTGGATGGAGGAATAAAATGAGGGACCGTGGCCTCCCAGAATCCGTAGGGGAGGAGGATATACAGGGAATCCTGGACGAGTTCTTCAACAAAATTATGGGGGACCCCCGTCCCGCACTACTAAGTTGGACAGAGCCCTCCGACCCAAAGGGTCCACCCCCCATCCCAGGGACATTATATGTTGTGTTCATGATTTTACCTGGAAAAAGGCAATAATGGCGAAAGTCAGAAACTCTCGAATCCTGGACTTTCATGGGGCCCGGGTTCAGCTTTTTCAAGACCTGCCATGGATCATGCTGCAACAGTGTTGACACCTTCGCCCTTTACTGGACGCCCTGAGAGACGGCCAAATCCCATACAGTTGGGGGTTTCCTTTCACCTTAAACGCCTGGATAAATGGCCGCACAGTGATCTTGCGCACTCATGCTGACCTTCATCCATTTTGTGCTGCGCTGGACATACCAGTACCTAACCTATCTGACTGGGAGCTCATTACCTCCCTCCGGTCTACTCCTCTGGTTTGGCAGGATACAAGTGGACCCAAGCGACGCCGACTACCTTCACCCGTTGTGGGGTCTGCTGATCCTAGAAGAACACCTCCTGCATCCAGACTGAAATCAGGGGAGCCACTCCTCATCGCTGAGGGACCCTCCTCTGTACCTGATCATTCACTGTTTGTTTCACCTTTACTTTAGTGCTCTTAATATACTCATATTTTGCTCAGGGCCCGGAATTACGTAATGGTGGCAATACAGCCGTGTGTTGCTCACATCTGGTATTTTCTTATTATTGTTGTTGACCTGCTGGTTCTGTTCAGGTCCTCCCCCCCCCCCCCCCCCCCACCCTCCTGGGACGTGACTTGTTCGGTCCCCAGACAGTGGGGCTCAGTAAGTCCACCCTGCGGACTTTAGGTCCGGCTGGGTTGGTCCCTCCACAGACCAGTCTTTTTGATTAGTCTGTTACTTATACAAATAAAGTCTCTTGACTGTTTTCCTTGTTTTTCTTTTGTGTAGTATTGTGGTGTCTACGTCTCCCCACTCCCTATTGTTTCCTTGAACCCCCTTCCTCTTTTATTTTACCCCACAGGGTACGGATTAGAGAAAGCTCCTTCTCCACCGTGAATATCTCCAGGTGCACAGCCCCTACTTACAAGGCGTGTAAGACACATTGTTACCCTTCATCACTACAATGGTCAGGTGTGTCACCTTGAACGTTAAGGGGCTGGGCTCCAATACCAAGAGACGCTTAGTTCTCCGAGAACTCCGCAATCTGAGGGCAGACGTGGCCTTCCTCCAGGAGACCCACTTCGACCAGACGGGTTCCTTTGCTTTTGCCAAACACCACTATCCACATACGTAGCCAGCCATAGTCGCAGAAAAGCAGGTGTAGCCATACTATTATCGGCCGCCTGCCCCATTTCCATAACCTCCTCCCACTTAGACCCAGCAGGCTGCTATGTCATTTTAGAAGGATCATATCAGGGCCGCCCTATCATTCTTTGTACTGTATACGCCCCTAATACCTCCCAACTTCAGTTTGTGCGTCGGGTCCTCAGTAAACTTCAAGGACTATCACCGGCCGCGTGGATTTTGGGGCGGGGACTTTAATATGCTTTTTTACGAAATCGCAGACCGGCAGTCCCTCCTCTCTGCCCCCCCACCTTTGACCCAGGTACGCCTGGCCTGGGATTTTTGTGCTGTGATCAGGAGATACGCCCTCTATGACCTATGGAGGGTAGACAACCCCACAAGTAGAACATTCACTTTCTACTCTCCCCTTGATAAATTGCACACCCGGATAGACTATTTTTTGGGCAATGCTATGACCCTCAAGATTATGAGCGATGTCTCCATCGGGCCTATCTCCTGGTCGGATCACGCCCCGGTCACCCTCACCCTTTCCTCCCAACTTAAGCCACAACGCTCCTGTTACTGGCGCTTAAACAATTCTCTATTGAAATTGCTGCTCACTCGATAGGACATTGCAGGGTACATCCGCACGTTCTTTGGAGAAAAGGCTGGTTCGGCCTCATCCCAAGCTATGCTCTGGGAGGCCCACAAGGCCGTAGTCAGGGGCCAATGTGTTGCATTGGCATCATGACTCAAAAAGAACAGAACACTTAGAGTCCGGGAACTCACAGCAAAAATTTAGTCTCTACAGTCCCGACTGACCGAGCCTCTCCCTTCTCCGAGACCTTGTGGAGGCCCGAGCGAAATTAAAGGATATTGCAATGCACAATGTGGAACGTATCATGCTCTACTCAAAGCAGAAATTTTATGAGAAAGGTAATAAAGCACACACTATACTAGCCCATCAATTACGAGATACAGTCACCAAACGCACCCCACAAGCAGTGAAAGACTCTGCTGGCTGTCCCCAATATCACCCTGATGCGATTGCCCAATGTTTTCGCGACTATTATTCTAAGCTTTATAACCTCACTGACAAAAGTACGCATACATCCCCTATACTTCGTATCTGAAGTTATCTATCCTCTTGTAAATTACCCAAACTTACCCCTGAGGCGGTCACCTCCCTGAATGTCCCCATATAAACCAAAGAACTAGGGGAAGTGATCAAAGCCCTCCCAACAGGCAAATCCCCAGGACCTGATGGGTTCACAGACCTATACTACAAAACGCTTCTCCCAGAGCTTTCCTCCCATCTCCTGGCCTTGTTCAACTCTTTCCTGCAAGACTCTCCAATCCCACCGTCCATGCTGACATCTCATATTGTGGTCATTCCCAAGGCGGGTGAGGATCCTCAGGACTGCGCTAATTATAGACCGATAGCCCTTCTTAATGCAGACCTTAAGATCTTCACTCGTATCCTGGCCGCCCGCTTGAATGTATGGCTCCCCAGCCTGGTACACAAAGACCAAGTTGGGTTCATTCCCTACCGTCAAGTTGGAGATAACACTCGCCGGGTTGATAATTTAATTGACATAGCAACGCGCACCCTGACCCCCACAGTTATTTTGAGCCTTGATGCAGAAAATGCTTTCGATCGGCTAGATTAACTCTATCACGGGGCCCTTTCTACACGCTTTTCTCAACCTTTATTCCACTAAACTACCCCTTAGCTCCTCTACCCCATTCAACATCTCCAACAGCACTCGTCAGGGCTGCCCGCTTTCGCCTCTTATATTCACCCTATGCATCGAACCTCTCGCGGCCCACATCCGATTGAATCCTGAGGTCCAGGGACTTAAAGTGCGAGATAAGGAATTCAAGATTTCTCCGGACACAGATGACGTTCTCCTCACCTTAACCAACCCCCACGTCTCGTTACCTAATCTGCATAAGGCCCTAAACCACTATGGTGACCTCTCAGGTTATAATATTAACGCTTCCAAGACAGAGGCCCTACCGGTCCTTATTCCCGCATAGGTTCTAACTCTACTCCAAAGCAATTTCTCATATCGATGGTCCGACACCAAACTGAAATACTTAGGGGTCCATATCACCCCCACATACACTTCACTGTACTCAAACAACTTCCCTCCCCTCTTCCGAGAACTTAAGTCCCTTCTTGTAAAATGGAAGCCCTTATATATGTCGATACTAGGCCGCGTAGCAGTGGTGAAAATGTCCCTCCTCCCAAAACTATTGTATTACTTTGAGACCCTCCCAGTTAGAGTCCCCTTGTCAGAACTACGTACCCTTCAACAGGCGATTTTTAATTTTATATGGCAAGGTAAACGCCATCGCATTCCCCGCAAGGTCATACTCACAGCAAATAAAGGTGGCCTATCGATCCCTAATATCACCCATTACTATTGGGCTTCCCATCTACGTGTGTTCCCTTTTTGGGCGTCCCAACAGGCTTACACCAAATGGGTGGAGATTGAAAAACTCTGGATGGTTTCGGCCCATCCGAACGCCCTGTTGTTGCAGCAGGCTCTCGTCACCTCTTACACTACCTTTTTGGGGCCTACGGCCTTTACTAAACACATATGGGACACCTGTCAAGCGCAATTCGCTTTAGCTTCTCAACATTCTTCTATGACCTCTTTCCTTCTCAACCCAGCAATTCCCTCCAGCCTGAGTGCTCCTATGGTCCATGTCTGGTCGTTGTTGGGTCTCTTCCGCCTAGCGGATATTGTCGACTATAGCGATCTTATGTTAAAATCATTTGCACAACTCCAAGACCAATCAAACTTACCGACGACTGAGAGATTTTATTATCTCCAGATCCGTCGTTTTGTGAGCTCCATGTTTGGGTCGCTTAAGGTGTCACTTCCCATCCCATTTGAGCGTTTGTGTCGACAGGGCACAGGGACAAGGGGCCTGATCTCTCTCATTTATCGACTTTTGGCCGTATCCGCAGAGGGAGAAACCCCCCATCACACATACAGTTGTGTTCGAAATAGCAAACATCACTAACCTGATCAATCACTGATTTTGGTAGGAATTATATTTCTACATGGCAAATAATTTACTAGCAGGTGTAGTAGAGTAATAGAAACCCAACAGACCCAACAGTCATGCCATGCATGCTGCTGATTTTGTGTAATTGAATCACTAATTGAAAGGGGCATGTTCAAAATAATAGCAGTGTGGAGTTCAATTAGTGAGGTCGTTCATTCTTTGAAAAACAGGTGGCAATTATTGCCCTTCTTTAAGGAAGAAAGGCAGCAAACACATGCTGGTTACAGTGAATTCCTGTCACAACCAGACAGCTGAGAAGCTCTGACAGGAGCCGTCCAGATCCTCCTCCTTGAGTTTCTTTGTTTTGGTTTCTGTTCCTCACCTCGTTAGTCTATCTCAGCTGTCATGCAGTCGGACTGATTACTTCCCTTTAAATTCCTACCCATAAGGCAGTAGTGTGCGGCTGATACAACTTCCTGGAGTGTGTGTGCATGCTGTCCCAGTTCCCAGTTCCCTGTCCACAGTCGTCTGCAAGATAAGTTCTGTTTATGTATTTATGATTTTCTGTTTTCTGGATCCAGGTGACCCTGACTCCCTCCGTGTCTGTGTAGGGAGCCGGTGGTCGTGTCCCCTCACTATTGTAGGGCCTTCAGGTCTAAGATAGCCGAGGTACGTGGATATGCGCCCATCCACCTTTGGGGTGGTCGCATAGGCTGAGCAATAAGGGAGAGCGGCAGGTCGATTGCAGGGGTCTCCCTTTTGTTCCTTAGTTGTGGGTCCAGTGAGTCATTGTTTGTATTGTATTATCTTGTTTCCTGTACACCATCCGTGACATTATCAGCCGCCAAAACCGTCTCAAGCATGGATCCGGTTACACTTTTGGCTGAACGCTTTCAGGGTCTTGCTTTGGAGGTAGCTGATCTCCGTAAGACTTTTTCTCAGTTTCAAGTGACCGGTTCAGCTTGCGTTCATGGAGTTTGTGCTGAGCCTAAGATTTCGCTCCCGGATACGTTTTCCGGGGGTAGTGAGAATTTTGTACGTTTTAGAGAGGCTTGCAAACTCCATTTTCGCCTTCTTCCCCATTCTTCTGGTGATGAAGAACGAAGAGTGGGTATCATTATATCGCTGCTCAGGGGTAACGCTCAGTCCTGGGCCTTTTCGCTGCCGGAGGGGGCACGGCCCCTCCGTTCAGTGGATGAATTCTTTTTAGCCCTGGGTCAGATATATGATGATCCGGATCGTATTGCTCTGGCTGAGTCTAAACTACGTCTGTTATGCCAGGGTAAACAATCCGCAGAGATTTACTGCTCAGAATTTCGGAGATGGGCAGCAGATACGGGTTGGAATGATGCTGCACTCCGAAGTCAATTTTGCTATGGTCTTTCAGAGGGATTGAGAGATGCATTTGCCTTTCATGAAAGACCTACCTCCTTGAATTCTGCTATGTCTCAGGCTGTTCGTATTGACAGGCGTCTTAGAGAGAGAGGAGAGATCTCTCCTTCCTGTCATACTCAGTCCCGGGACAGTGCAGCGGTCTCATTCTGTGCACAGGGGTCTCAGTCGCTGTCAGCCCCTTCTGAGCAGGAGCCCATGCAGCTGGGGTTGATTGCCTCTGACAATAGAAGATTCAGCCCGCAGGGGAGGGTTTGCTTTTGTTGTGGAGGTATAAATCATCTGGCAAATGTTTGTCCCTCTAGGAGATTCAGGCAGTTTTCTGGGAGTAATAAAGAGACAAAAAGGAAGAAATCTTTTAAGAATGTTCCGTCTGTTACTATTGGCAGGGTTGAGGCGGAAATTTAAGGTTTTCCTTTTGCTTGTAGTTCCCGTTTTGTCCTGCCTGCTAGGGTGGCGCTAGAGAGCAAGAGCATTTTTTGTGAGATTTTTGTGGATAGTGGAGCAGCTGTCAACCTCATTGATAATCAATTTGCAATAACTCATGGTTTCCAGGTATGCACTTTGGGAAGAGATATTCCTGTTTTTGCTATTGATTCAGCTCCACTTTCTCAGAAATCATTAAAGGGCATAGTTCACAATATCCGTTTAATTGTGAATGATGCTCATGTTGAGGATGTGTCATGTTTCGTCCTTAGCGGTTTGCCTACTCCTCTAGTGTTGGGGCTACCCTGGCTCACTAAACATAACCCCACCATTGATTGGCAAGCGAGGCAAATAAATTGTTGGAGTAACTTTTGCAGAAAGAATTGCCTCATAACATCTATTTCTGAGGTTTCTACTAAAACTGTACCACCTTTCCTCTCTGAATTTTTGGATGTCTTCTCTGAGAGTGGAGTTCAGGGTTTACCTCCGCACAGGGAGTATGATTGCCCTATTGATCTCATCCCAGGCGCCAAGCTGCCTAAATCTCGTTTATACAATCTTTCCCAACCTGAGAGGGTCGCTATGCGTGCTTATATCTCTGAGAGTCTGAGAAAAGGACACATACGACCCTCGAAGTCACCTGTTGCCGCTGGTTTTTTCTTTGTTAAGAAAAAAGATGGTTCTTTAAGACCTTGTCTGGATTTCAGGGAGCTGAACAGTATCACTATTCGTGATCCTTATCCGCTTCCTCTGATCCCGGACTTGTTTAACCAGGTTGTTGGGGCGAAAGTCTTTTCCAAATTAGACCTAAGAGGGGCATACAACCTGGTTAGGGTCAGAGAAGGAGACGAATGGAAGACGGCTTTCAATACCCCTGAGGGCCATTTTGAGAATTTAGTTATGCCTTTTGGTTTGATGAATGCCCCAGCCGTTTTTCAGCATTTCGTCAACAGCATTTTTTATCATTTAATGGGAAAATTTGTATTAGTGTATTTGGATGACATTTTGATTTTTTCTCCTGATTTCAAGACTCATAAGGAACACTTATGTCAGGTCTTACTCATCCTGCGGGAGAATAAATTATACGCGAAACTGGAAAAATGTGTGTTTGCGGTTCCAGAGATCCAATTTCTGGGGTTTCTTGTCTCCGCTTCTGGTTTTCGCATGGACCCCGAGAAGGTTCGCGCTGTGCTTGAGTGGGAGCTTCCTGAGAATCAGAAGTCGCTGATGCGTTTTTTGGGCTTTGCTAATTATTACAGGAAATTTATTTTGAATTATTCCTCTGTTGTTAAACCACTCACTGATATGACCAGAAAGGGGGTAGATTTTTCTTCCTGGTCGGTAGAGGCGCGTAAGGCCTTTTCTAATATCAAGGAGAGTTTTGCTTCCGCTCCCATCCTAGTACAACCTGATGTTTCGTTACCCTTCATAGTTGAGGTTGATGCTTCTGAGGTAGGGGTGGGTGCGGTCTTGTCTCAGGGTTCCTCTCCTGCCAAATGGCAACCGTGTGCCTTTTTCTCAAAGAAGCTCTCCTCCGCAGAGAGAAATTATGATGTGGGAGATAGGGAATTGTTGGCCATCAAGTTGGCTTTTGAGGAATGGCGCCATTGGCTAGAGGGAGCCAGACACCCTATTACCGTGTTTACTGACCATAAAAATCTGGCCTACTTGGAGTCAGCCAAGCGTCTGAACCCGAGACAGGCCAGATGGTCTTTGTTCTTTTCAAGGTTTAATTTTGTTGTTACGTTCCGCCCTGGGGTTAAGAATGTGAAGGCAGATGCCCTATCACGTTGTTTCCCGGGAGGTGGGAATTTTGAAGACCCGGGTCCCATTTTGGCTGAAGGTGTGGTGGTCTCTGCTCTTTTTCCTGAATTGGAGGCAGAGGTGCAGGCAGCTCAGTCAGAAGCTCCTGATCTTTGTCCTCCTGGGAGGTTGTTTGTGCCTCTCGCTTTGAGACACAAGATTTTTAAAGAACACCACGATACGGTCCTTGCTGGGCACCCGGGGACAAGAGCCACACTGGATCTCATTGCCCGGAGATTCTGGTGGCCTGCGCTTCGTAAGTCGGTTGAGGGTTTTGTGGCAGCTTGCGAGACTTGCGCTCGTGCCAAGGTCCCTCATTCACAGCCATCAGGTCCTCTCCTTCCTTTGCCCATTCCTTCCCGTCCTTGGACACATCTGTCCATGGACTTCATAACGGACTTGCCTCGTTCCTCGGGGAAGTCTGTGATTCTGGTGGTGGTGGACCGTTTTAGCAAAATGGTGCATTTTATCCCTTTTCCTGGTTTGCCCAATGCTAAGACGCTGGCGCAGGCATTTGTTGACCACATTGTCAAATTGCATGGGATTCCTTCAGACATAGTCTCTGATAGGGGCACGCAGTTTGTTTCCAGATTCTGGAAGGCCCTTCTGTTCTCGCTTGGGGGTTCGCTTGTCATTCTCTTCTGCTTTCCATCCGCAGTCGAATGGCCAGACAGAGCGTGTCAATCAGAATCTGGAGACATATCTGCGCTGTTTTGTGGCGGAGAATCAGGAGGATTGGTGTTCTTTTTTGTCCCTTGCTGAGTTTGCTTTAAATAAACCGTCGTCAGGAGTCCTCTGATAAGTCACCATTTTTTGGTGCATATGGGTTTCATCCGCAGTTTGGGACTTTCTCTGGAGAGGGCTCTTCTGGTTTGCCTGATGAGGACAGATTCTCCTCGTCTTTGTCATCTATTTGGCAAAAGATTCAGGATAATCTAAAGAACATGAGTGAGAGATATAAGCGTGTGGCGGATAGGAGACTTGTGCCTGGTCCGGACCTGAATGTTGGTGATTTGGTGTGGCTGTCTACCAAGAATATCAAATTGAAGGTTCCCTCCTGGAAGTTGGGTCCTAGGTTTATTGGGCCTTACAAGATCCTGTCTGTCATCAATCCTGTTGCCTACCGTCTTGATCTTCCTCAGACTTGGAAGATCCATAATGTTTTCCATAAGTCCTTATTGAAACCTTATGTTCAACCTATTGTACCCTCGCCTTTGCCTCCTCCTCCGATTATTGTTGATGGAAATCTTGAATTTCAGGTCTCTAGGATTGTGGATTCTCGTCTTGTCCGCGGTTCCCTCCAGTACCTCGTTCATTGGGAGGGTTATGGTCCTGAGGAGAGGATGTGGGTCCCAGTGACGGACATTAAGGCCTCTCGTCTCATCAGGGCTTTCCATAGGTCCCATCCTGAGAAGGTGGGCCCTGAGTGTCCGGAGTCCACTCCTAGAGGGAGGGGTACTGTCACAACCAGACAGCTGAGAAGCTCTGACAGGAGCCGTCCAGATCCTCCTCCTTGAGTTTCTTTGTTTTGGTTTCTGTTCCTCACCTCGTTAGTCTATCTCAGCTGTCATGCAGTCGGAATGATTACTTCCCTTTAAATTCCTACCCATAAGGCAGTAGTGTGCGGCTGATACAACTTCCTGGAGTGTGTGTGCATGCTGTCCCAGTTCCCAGTTCCCTGTCCACAGTCGTCTGCAAGATAAGTTCTGTTTATGTATTTATGATTTTCTGTTTTCTGGATCCAGGTGACCCTGACTCCCTCCGTGTCTGTGTAGGGAGCCGGTGGTCGTGTCCCCTCACTATTGTAGGGCCTTCAGGTCTAAGATAGCCGAGGTACGTGGATATGCGCCCATCCACCTTTGGGGTGGTCGCATAGGCTGAGCAATAAGGGAGAGCGGCAGGTCGATTGCAGGGGTCTCCCTTTTGTTCTTTAGTTGTGGGTCCAGTGAGTCATTGTTTGTATTGTATTATCTTGTTTCCTGTACACCATCCGTGACAATTCCTCTCTGAAATTCAGAGAAAATGGCTCGTTCCAGACATTGTCAGAAGAACAGCGTACCTTGATTAAAAAGTTGATTGGAGAGGGGAAAACATATAATGAAGTGCAGAAAATGATACGCTGCTCAGCTAAAATGATCGCAAATGCTTTAAAATGGCAACCAAAACCTGAAAGACGTGGAAGAAAGCAAAAAACTATCATTCAAATGGATAGAAGAATAGCCAAAATGCAAGGACTCAGCCAACATTCAGCTCCAGGAAGATCAAAGAGGTCTAAAGTTACCTGTGAGTACTGTTACAATTAGAAGACACCTATGTGAAGCCAAGCTATCTGCAAGAAGCACCCGCAAAGTCCCACTGTTGAAAAAAAGACATTTGCTGAAGAGGTTACAATTTACCAAAGAGCACATTGACTTGCCTAAAGAGACATTTTGTGGACTGATGAAAGTAAGATTGTTCTTTTTGGGTCTAGTGGCTGGAGACGACCCCCAAACACTGAATTCAAGCCACAGTACACTGTGAAGACAGTGAAGCATGGTGGAGAAAGCATCATGATATGATGTTCTCATACTACGGTGTTGGGCCTATTTATCACATACCAGGGATCATGGATCAGTTTGAATACATCAGAATACTTGAAGAGGTCATGCTGCCTTATGCTGAAGAGGAAATGCCCTTGAAATGGGTGTTCCAACAAGACAACGACCCCAAACACACCAGGCTTCCAGTATCCGTAGTTTCAGGTGCTGCACATCTCGTATCTTCACAGCATAGACAATTGCCTTCAGATGACTCCAAAGATAAAAGTCTAAGGGGGTCAGATCGGGAGACCTTGGGGGCCATTCAACTGGCCCACGACGACCAATCCACTTTCCAGGAAACTGTTCATCTAGGAATGCTCGGACCTGACACCCATAATGTGGTGGTGCACCCTCTTGCTGGAAAAACTCAGGGAACGTGCCAGCTTCAGTGCATAAAGAGGGAAACACATCATCATGTAGCAATTTCGCATATCCAGTGGCCTTTAGGTTTCCATTGATGAATGGCCCCACTATCTTTGTACCCCATATACCACACCATACCATCAATTTTTTTATTCCAACAGTCTTGGAGGGATCTATCCAATGTGGGTTAGTGTCAGACCAATAGCAGTGGTTTTGTTTGTTAACTTCACCATTCACATAAAAGTTTGCCTCATCACTGAACAAAATCTTCTGCGTAAACTGAGGGTCCTGTTCCAATTTTTGTTTGCCCATTCTGAAAATTCAGTGCGCCGATCTGGGTCATCCTCGTTGAGATGCTACAGTAGCTGGAGTTTGTAAGGGTGCCATTTGTGAGTAGCTAATATCCGCCGAAGGGATGTTCGACTAATGCCACTCTCCAGTGACATGCGGCGAGTGCTACGCTGTGGGCTCTTGCTGAATGAAGCTAGGACAGCCACTGATGTTTCTTCATTACAGACAGATTTCATGCGCCCACATTTTGGCAAATCCAACACTGAACCAGTTTCACTAAACTTAGCAAGCAGTTTGCTAACTGTAGCATGGGAGATGGGTGGTTTCGTAGGGTGTCTTGCATTGAAATCTGCTGCAATGACCCGGTTACTGCGTTCACCAGACATCAACACAATTTCTATCCGCTCCTCACGTGTTAACCTCGGCAACATGTCAATGGCTGTAAACAAAGAGAAACTTGTAAATAACTCATGAAAGAATAAAGTTACGTTAAAACCAAGCACACCATTGTTTTTCGTGTGAAATTCCCAATAAGTTTGATGTGTCACATGACCCTCTTCCTATTGAAAAAACAAAAGTTGGATTCAAAATGTCCGACTTCAAAATGACCGCCATGGTCACCACCCATCTTCAAAAGTTTCCCCCCTCACATATACTAATGTGCCACAAACAGGAAGTTAATATCACCAACCATTCCCATTTTATTAAGGTGTATCCATATAAATGGCCCACCCTGTGTAAGCTGTTAATTCACTGGTACCATACCCCTGCACTCCTACACTCCATAAACCCCCACTATTCTATCGGTCTGCTTGCGATGCTTGAACGATGTGGGCTTCTTATACCATGTGTTCTAGACGTGCACCGGCTCCGGCATCACTCCGTTCTGGGTTGAGGTGAGCAATGTGGCCCAGTCTCTTTTTGGTATTCAAATACCCCTAGACCCAAAGATATACTTGCTCAACCTCACACCCCCAAGGCCGAATAAGCATTCCTCTAGATTGTTCCTTTTGCTCTGCACAGCTGCTTTCTCCTTCCCCTAGACTGGGAGCCCCACCCAAGTCCAGCAACAGGATTAAATAGCATCCCTGGACATGAGCATATTCCAAAATCCCGGACTGGAGCATGGGGAACAGGCACCCACCCAACACATTGCCTGTTCCCAGTAAAAGCCCGCCCCGGACTAGCTGGAGTCAGCTAAGCTAACTATCTTGGTGTCCACCAACTAACTTGGTGGCCACCTATATCTAGGGCCTTTACTCCACCAAGGTCGGGCCCCTTGGTGACACCCTCCTGGTGCAAACAACACCCCTTTTTCATGCTTCCCCGGGACTTTACTGCACCCATCACTATTCACATTGCAACATATCCTTCCCCCTTAAAGTGCATGAAATCCATCAACAACAAATGGAGAACTAGAATACTTATCAATAAGGTAGCATAGTGGGGGTATGCGTGGTGGTCAGGAAACAAGCCCAACGCATATCGCCAGGGTCTGCTGGCTTCCTCAGGGGTGCCTGTGTCACGACCGCTATCCCAGCAGCAGTCGTGACGCACCAGACGGAGGGGAAGGGGGACCCTTATCTACGGATGGGAAATAGAATGGCCACCCCTGACTAACCCTAAGCTGGCACCTGTCTGCCCTGATACCCTAGACGGGGTGTGAACCCGTGCGGCGAGCAGGATGCCTAAACCCTCAGTCGCCCTAACAAGACTGGACTGGGGAAAGGCCGATGGGAGCGCTAGTCACCATCACTCACGTCTAGGAAAACAACAGGGGAAGACAGCAACAAACAAACTATAGCAAAGATAGACTTATCCAGTCACAAGCTGAGAAGGCGATCCCAAACACGACAGTCCACACCGGACAAGAGCTCCACAGCAACACCATCAAACGATCTCCTTCCAAGGTCAGAGTAGCACTGGAAGTAAGGACTATATCTGGCAATGACTGCAAGTGAAAGTGAAACTAATATAGTAGCTGGGAGTGGCAGACAGGACTCACCTGAGGAGGATGACTACAAACTCCAGTCAGGACAAAAGGTTCACAAGGCAAAACCCTGATGACATACCCTGAACCACGGAGCAAACTCACAAGCTATCGCGAGTAGCAAGTCGCTGCGACCTTCTCCTCCCAGACCTGTCTGGATCAGTCACAGTCGTGACAGCCTGTTCCTAAGTGACACATAAACTAATATATATATGCATAGTAATCAATAATAATAATTTTAACCTGTGTCATGGGCGTTCATGTGGAGCATTAAGATGGTGACCCCCCACTCTCGTGGGGGAGGAGGGAGGAGGAGGAGAGGAGGCTTGATACTTTTTTTGAAGGATCTGCATGGCAGCTAATAGACGTCCACTCACGCGTGCATCCGAGCCAGCGCGTACTGCGTTCCAAATAGCGGAAACGGCAGATCGCGCAGGCTCAGGAGGCAACTGCTGCGTGTCATGTGCCGGAAACCACATGGCAAGGTTGAGGCGCAGTGTGCGCATATAAAGAAAACCCTGTGGGTGAGGGGACAGAGCGGAAAAGAGAAAAGAGAAGGGGACAAACAAATAGGAATAATTAACATATGTGGACAATATTATACAGAAAGATAAGGGGGCACACCTACATCTGGATTCACATATAACACTAGCCAATATATTAAAATAGTTTATTTAACAATTAGAGCAAATAAGGTACCTAATTAATCACACTAAAATAACATAAAACACAGTGGTTAAAATAATATCACACAAAGCCACACTATGGAATTAGTTGGTGGTTGGATCGCAAGCCTCAGTCTCAAATTCAATATCTGGATCCAAGAATTTAAGTTTCAACCAACAAAATAGCGCGTGCAGTTTTCCAATGGTCAACGGTATACCTGCGGTTTATTCAATATAAGAATTACTGATAAGACAGTCTCTTAGTTTGCGGTATATAGTTCCTCACCGCTTTTAACAGTTACAACCTTGCTGTGATAAATTGCAACAAGTTACTCACTGTTTGTCAGCAATGGAGTGTTCGTCTTTCTGTGCTTAACGTGGCATCCCATCAGCACATGTGATCTTACCTCCGATCAGCTTTAAAAACAGTTTTTAAGCTAGGAAACAGTCCGCTTTAACGCCGGGGTCAATATGTGATTAGACCCGCTTTATAATCCGGCGTACCTTTGTGTCTTTTTGTGCAAGACAAAACAGGACTTTCGTTTCTTTTGCTGTAGATGTTTGGATATTGTTCTAAATACCAAGACGGTGCGCAGGAGGTATGCTGCGGTTTTTCTTCTTAGTTTAGAGACTTGTGTACACCAGACGCGTTTCAGAGTTAGCAGGACTCCTTCCTCAGTGGTCAAGTCTCCTTTGTTATGTGGCAGTTTATATAGGCATGGATCCATTTCCCTATTTGGGGCTGTTACATGATTTTGTAGAGAAACAAAAACTGTGGATCTGGCCTGGCCAATCATTTAACCTTTTAATCGTGGTGTTGTATAAAAATACCTGTTTAAAAATATATATATATTTTTTTTTTCATATTCTTTATTTCTATTTTGCAAAAAATAACAAAATTATTGCATGTTGATTCACATACATTAGAAAAATAAGGTCGGGAGCCATGCCGACAGATAATCAAGAAGCACAATCCAACAACACTCTAGCAATTACAAACACATATGTCTGTGTATGATACACAGCCTGCGGTGACATTAGAGCACCTCAATTCGTCTGACAAGAAGCAAACAAACTCAAAAGGCCAGAAATGACGTGGCCTCAGCATGAAAATAAAAACTCGACAAACAACAGGAACGGAGGGAGCACTGGACAAAGACACACTGGGAAAATTGGGGAACAAAGGGGTGAGGAAGCAGGGGGGGTTAGTGAAGCGTACGAGAGTGTCCAGACGACACCATCAAGCCAGCAGTTCCGATACTCCGAGGAGTCTTGAAAAGTGAACCAAGGGGACCAAGTAGCGACAAAAGCTCTGTTACCACCTTTCAGAGAGCCTGTGAGTTCCTCCATTCTCCGTATCTCTTCAACAATCTGAATCCACATTCCCATAGAGGGAGGAGAGACAGACTTCCACTTCGCAGGGATACAAGACCTAGCTGCTATAACCTAGGTGACGCAAGCTGGATCGGCCAAAATAGGTTCAACGGTACATCCGAAAGAAAAAGTAAAAAAAACTCTGGTGTGTTAGGAATCGGAAAGGAGAAGATGGAAGCCAGGGCCTTATGAATTGATTCCCAGAAAGGTTTGATTTTGTCACATTGCCAGAAAATATGTAGAAGCGAACCTTGGTGGGAGTCGCATCGCCAGAATAGAGGAGATGCCGACAGGAACATTCTCTGGGAGACGGGTTGGAACATAGTTCCATCTCGATAACAATTTGTAACTGGCCTCCTGATATTTACTGGCAATGGATGATTTATGAGCAAGTTGGAGATTTTTAAGCCACTGGTCGGAGGAGATATCCTTCTGCAAGTCCTGTGCCCATTTGGTGGAGTAAGAAGGGAGATAGTCCGACCCCGGCGTTACCAATGCCTTGTATAATTCTGAGAGGGAGTGACGATAAAGACCTGAACCAATGCATGTCTTTTCAAAAGGAGTGAGAGCCCTATCAAACCCTGAGTGGAAGGGATAGAGAAAGGAAGTGGTGCAGCTGTCTGGATCTCCATGGACCTAGAGGGCAGGGATCCGACTGTCCTAAACAGTTCTGAGTATGTGAACCACCTACCCAAGGTTCTAAAGAATGGTGCCCCGCACCTGCCGCCCAATCTCCATTGTGCAAACGGGCCCCCCGAGCTACCCGCGGGAAGTCCGGATGTCCCAGGACAGGGAACATCGGAGAAGGCGTAGGGGAGATTGTAGAGATCTGTTGGTACTTACAGAATTGAGTCAGGGTAGGGCCTATGAGAGGAGAGGGCACTAGGAACTTTCCTATCTGTCCATGGCAGAAGGGCCAGAGGGGTCCGGGATGAAAATTGCTCAATGGAGATCCATTGTTTGAACGGGGTGTGTCGGCACCAGTCTACCACTCGTTGAGACATAGAGGCTGCGTAATACTTCCTTAGGTCAGGGATCCCTAGACCCCCCCCCCTTTCCTTTGGCACATGCAGTAAGGAATCTAGACAGTCTAGAACTCTTCCCGGCCCAAAGAAATTTAAAGAGGTCTACGATGTGCAGTAGAAAGGAAACTGCCCGGAATGTGGATGGGGAGGGTCTGGAACAGGTATAGTAGGCGTGGAAGGACATTCATCTTAAAAATGGCACACCTGCCAAACCACGTATAGAGGCCTTTGGACCACCTCTTGAGGTCTTCTCTGATCCGACTCAAGAGGGGGGTAAAATTCCTTGAGAACAGCTCCCGTAGATCCTTGGGATCATCGTGCCCAGGTATTTAATGGCACCTGTCGTCCAGCGGAAAGGCAAGGAGCCCGCCAGTTCGGCTTCAAGAGAGGACGGAATGGAGACATTAAGCGCTTAAGACTTCTGTAAGTTAATTTTCAGATTGGACAAGTTATGGAATTCTTTGAATTCCTCAATTAGGTTGGGAAAGGTGATCCGAGGTTTGGTAATCATAAACATCAGGTCATCTGCGTAGGCTATCTTAAACTCCTGTCCTCCCACCATCAAACCCGAGATGTCAGGGTTTTTCCTGATAGTCCTCAGAAGTGGTTCTAGAGTGAGGATAAAAATTAAAGGGGATAGAGGACAACCCTGGCGCGTGCCATAACTGATCTCGAAGGGAGGCGAGAGGACACCGTTAACCTTTGTGGCTGCCGAGGGAGAGTAGTATAGGGAACGGATCCATGCTAATAGAGAAACCCTCCACACCCACATGGTTAAGTACTGCAAATAACCAGGGCCATCCCACCCTATCAAAAGCCTTTTCGGCATCCGTGGATAGGAGACATAGGCTGGAGCGTTGACTCTTGGCAAGATGTGCGCATGCGACATATCCTTAGGGAGGGGGACTCCGGAGCTTATTTTATTCAAGGCATTGGTAAGGGGAGTACGCAGAAGGGGAGGAATCTCTTATAATAAGAGGCCGGTAGGCCATCAGGGTCTGGTGCCTTAGTAGGCTGCATCGACTTCAGAGCCTCCTCAATCTCATCAGCGGTGAATGGGCTGTTCAGACTCTCAAGAGCCCCACTTGGCAATTTGGGCAACCCGACCTAGCTAAATAGGAACTCATGGCGGAGTCCAAGGTCAGACTCGCTTGACTAGACTGAGGAAGATTGTACAGGTTCTGATAAAAGTGGGAAAAAGCTTCTGTGATAGAGTCGGGGTGTGTAGCACCGGTCCCCGTGGTGGGGCAATGCGTGGGACGTAGTTCCTAGCCCTTTGTTCGCGTAAGGATCTGGCCAAGAGTCTACCACACTTATTGCCAAATTCAAAAAAGTGTCTCTACCCTGCGAAAGGAGAAATTTTGTACGGGTATCTAGCTTATCCTTAAGCTTGCACCTTGCCTGTGTGAGCGCTGCGCGAAACAGATTGTGCATGGGAGCGTTTGTGGACCTGTTCCAAATCGGAAATATCCTTTAAAATCTGGGATATTTCCAAAGCCCTCTCCTGTTTACGCTGTGCCCCATGTCTGATGAACTCCCCTCTAATCACACTTATGCGCCGCCCACACCATGAGGGGGGAGGCATAGTTGACCATGTTTTCCTCAAAATAGTGCGAAAGGGCCGAGTCAATACCTTGCGCCACTTCCAGATCCTGAAGTAGGGACTCATTAAGACGCCACCTCCAGGACTGGGGCGAAGGAAGAGGAGATTTCAGAGAGACATGCAGCATGGCGTGATCCGAGAAAGTGATTGGGTCAATAGAGGAAGAGGCAATGAGGGGTACTGCCGAGTGTCTAAGCAAAAAATAGTCCAATCTGGAGTATACGTCCCTAGGGTTGGAATAAAACGTGAAATCCCTGGCCTCAGGATTAATCACTCGCCACACATCCACCAACTGATGAGAATGAAGGAGGCTCCTAATACGGCGAATGTAAGAATAAGGCAAGTGAGAGGAGCCCTTGGAAACATCCACCAATGGGTCCAGGGCAACATTAAGATCCCCCCGACCAGAAGCGTGCCCTCCGCAAAACTATCCCAATTTGGACAGGATTCCAGTAAGGGCTCTCAATTGCTTTGTATTGGGCAAGTACACATTGGCCAGGGTTATAACTGGCCCCCTATCTTGCCCTTAACGAACAAAAATCTGCCAGTATCATCAGAGCTAGAGGTCCAGAAACTCCCAGGGGGCGAATCTAGCAATGAGGATACTCACACCTCTCGATTTAGTATCACTATAGCAGCTGTGATAAGCGTCAGGATAACGGGGAGAGCTAAATTTCAGCATAGCATCCCTGCGGAAAGTGAGTTTCCTGAATGAAGGCGATCTGTACCTTTTTACACCATAGGAGCCGGAGAATGGAGGAACGCTTCTCAGGGGTGTTCAGCCCCATTGGCATTAATGGACGAAAAAGTGATCTCCGACATGGTCCGGACCTGTGGAAACAGAAAGCAGGGGAGGGATGAATGTATCGGGGAGACGGAGGGGAAAGGAGACAAACACAAGGATGGGATAGACACCACTATAGATTAGACAAACAAGGGCAACCACGCCTGAAGGGCGAAGTATCAGAACCAGCTAATCCAGTTCAGATGACAATCCAAATTAAACAAACAAAACAGTGGAGAAAGCCAATCCACTATGCGACTCTTGGGGAGCCAAAAAGAGCCAACCAAGACTCACGGACCTAGTGGGGGTGATGAAGAGCACTCAATAAGGCTTGCCCGTTCCCCCGGCCCAGGTATTAATGCAACAACAATACAAAGTGATGGGAGGGGGTACAGAGGGACAAAGGCCACCGTCCTTGAAATACGGGGATACAAACAGCAAGAACGCCTAGGCAGCACCCTGTTCCCCGTACCACCCCCCATACTGGCACAACATCAGGTATTGTGATCGAAGAGCAGGAGTTGTAATCAACCCCTAGAAACTGGAGCTATTCAAACCGGAGACAGTCCCCTATCCAGGAGAGTGTGGGACT